>NW_022991713.1:0-277500 GCF_902827175.1 Gymnodraco acuticeps
CTTCTTCTCTTCTTCTTCTTATTCTTCTTCTTATTATTCTTCTTATTATTCTTCTTATTATTCTTCTTATTATTCTTATTCTTATTCTTATTCTTATTCTTATTCTTATTATTATTATTTTTTGAGCAAAGTTGCGGTTGAAACTGGTGGGTTGTCAGTCTGTGACAGAAGATGTGTAATCTTTCTGAAGTCCTGACATGTCTTGAGAGCTTGTTCCACCATTTTGGAGCCAGGATAGCAAACAGGCGTGTTTTTGTTGAGGGGTTCGTCTGTCCAACTCGCAGTGGCCTACTGACTATAATCCATCCACAGCGTGATAGGCCTCCACCAGTGTCTTGAAGCGGATTCAGACAGCTCTGGTAGCCAGAGAAGGGAGCAGGGGTGGAGTAGTTCAGTGTTGGAGAACTTGGGTAGGTTGAAAACCAGTCAAACTGCTGCATTCTGGACGAGCTGCACAGGTTTAAGGTACTTGCAGTAGTCAAAGGTTGAGATGACACGATCCTGGACCAGTACCTGTGTTGCCTTCAGAGTGAGCACGGGACATATTCTCCTGATGTTGTTGCAAGCGATGTTAGCAGTGAAGGACAGATGGTCGTCCAGTGTCACACCCACACAATAACAAAGGTGCAGATTGTGATAGAATCGTCTTATTAGTATTTCACATTTAAATAACTGCATAGGTTATACAGCTATAGTATTATTATATTTTATTAACATACAATTATACGCTCATCAAAGCCACCAGACTCCGTTTGAAAAAACAACAATTTAACCTCGCTGATCTTCACTCAAACTCAACAAAAACTAAATATCATCAAAACTCACTTTGTTCTTCTCTCCACTGTTCCCACCACACTCAATCCTCTTTGAAAAGAGTAAGGGATATACATTATAAGATACCACTGTTAAATAACTCTCTGTGCCACATCATTAAAACATGAGAAAGCATATTTGTCTCGTGGCAATGTGAAATTAGTCTCTCCCCTATTTTTTTCTTCTTTTGATAAACTATATCTGCCTATACTCGCTAATGTTGATGGAAAAACGGTTTAAGGGGCCGTACACTCATCATCTACCTCATTCCTGTGTATCATTCTTTAAGGAGCCATAATACACTCTATTGCAGTCAAAACAAAGAAAGCCAATAATATAAAATGAATGAAGGGAAGACATCCCAGCCTCAGCACCCACAGCAACAATGGTGCAACCACAACAGTCACTGATGCAAGAATAGCATACGGTTTTATACATTGATGGACTATATTTCAACCTACTGATGCGTGAGAGAGATATAAATGAACTGAGCCGGTATAGTAACCATATATATATTTCTTATGGCTAATTACTGTCCTTTTGTCTTTTAAACTAGTCTTTTTTTGATTATTTTGTTGTGATATGACTTTTGTTTATGCTGTTCAATAAAAACGTAACTGAAACAGAGTAGACATAACCCCATTTTAAAAGTCTCTGCATTGGCAACCTGTCTGATTCAGTATTTACTTTGATATACTTTTATTGGTTTTCAAAGCTCAAAATGGTCTTTGTCCTAGCCAGTGTTTATGCTAAAAAAAAACTAGTGCTGGTCAACGTCTCGAAGAAGATTCCCCGAACAAATGGGAGAAATTTGTGGCAAAAATGATCTGCTTTTATTTTTTAACTTGAATATGTTAAAAACAGAAAACAGACAAATTCAACCTTGTTCAAGAGGTTTCAAGATGAAGAATAAGATTTGAGGATTTAATGGCTTTATTGTCATATGAACAACAGTCACATTGTTCTCGTTGGCAATGACAAAGTTATGTCCCAGGTCTCTCCAACAGTTCAATTTACAATTCATTTAATACATAAAGGAAAACATTCGTAAAATTGTGCAAGTGCAGAAATAGGCTTGGATGAGGCATAATTTTATCGTCCAGTCATATCAATGTAAGTAGTTCAATTCTGTAGACAATAACATGCCTTTATAAGTGATCATACATCCATCATGAATTCAAACCCCATCATAACAAACATTGAAGTAACTGTGCTAATCTGCTGAGAAAGCCTTGTGACGGGACCAGCTTTTGTTACAAAGTCATCTCTAAACTGAGCAAACGCCTGGCAGTCATATTAGGAATCAGAAATGGCCGCATATGGCCCTCATCTCATCTATGAATCAGCATTCTGCGTGTGTATTCTTTCTTACTGAGTTATGACACATCTGTTCTGCCAGAGTGTTAGAATCAGAGTGGATATCTCTCTGAAGGTTGGATGTAAAAGTAAAGACAAAGGGTTAGTGGTCTGCCAATGAGACGGCTTCTTCTTCCTGGCTCTTTCTCAAAGAACAAATCATACTAATATAATGCATGATTCTACTACTAATGGAATTAGTGTTTGATAAAACCTCTTCACAGGCTTTGAAAATATTTCCCTTTTAATAAAAAAACTAGGCTCTATCAACATTTTTAACATAGTGTACCGCAACTAAAAGCATAACTTCTTAAGTCTTCCATCGCTGAGTAACAGATTTAAAAGCCTCACAAACATTGTAGATTTATGGCTTTATCTTGAATAGCTATGGGCTTAATACAGCAAAGTCCTTGTCCTGTTGCAAATGCGGTACAATGGATGATTCGCCAGCTTATTTCATTGTGTCCAATTACCAAATTAGCTCACAGCTCTGGGGTTTGTCCCAGTCTCACTCTCCCACACATACTGTATGAGCGCTATTGTTCATTTTCTGATGTATTCCACACCAGTAGAGTTCATCATTGTGACCCACAAACTTCACTCAGACACAAACCATTTCTAAATATATCTCCTATTCTTTGTTACCTTGATTATTAACAACCAACAAGACGTCACTAACATATAGCCCATATATTTTATATAACGGGCATTATTAATATTTCTTGTTTTCCCTTCCTCTAGTGGTTTGAATAGGTTTGTGTGCATGTAAATGGTCTGCAAAGGCTGAAATCCCTGTGTTCCCTCCAGAGGGAGTTTCTCTCCCACACACCTGCCTGCCTGAAACGCCTCCATTGGACTCCTTTGTTTACTTCCGCAACATAATGACATCATAACGTAACACTTGCGCTTCTATTGGCTAGCGCTCAAACACATTGTACATCAGGGATAGGCAACTTTGATGGTGGTGGGGGCAGGCCCGGTTCCAGAACAAAATGACTCAGGGTGCATCTGAGATTAGAGAGGGTGCAGTGGTAAAGTGCTATTTTTATAAGTGGGGTCCTCACCTCCTATAGGGGGGTCCGGGGGCATGCTCCCCAGGGAAGAGTAAATATTGAAGTTAAAAGCATCAATCTGGTGCACTTTGAGAGCAACATTAAGAGATCTATGTGCTCTTTGCTTGATTCATGCCTTCCCAGTCCCTTATCACTAGCCTATAAGGGCATGGCGCCAGTTGTTGTAGCCAGTTGTGGTGAAGGCATCTGACTTACTTGAACCGAAATGTCTACATGCATAGCAGAAGATGGCATCTTTTTTACATGAATATTCCAGCCAATCTCTGTTTTGAAACCATGAGCTGCAAAATGAGCGCCTTACCCCGCTGTACAGGCAAGTTGGGTACTTTTTTAAATATACCTGGGCAGGCTCTGTTTTGCCGAGGTCCTCTGGCACTTGCGGGCCGCTGAGGGGTGGCGGTGTTTGGGGCAACGAAGACGGCTGCGGCTGCTCCGCCTCCGTGGGCGAGGCGGGCAAAGCCGGCGAGTCGGGCGTTAGTGTCCACGACAGTGGCCGCGGGTAACGTAATGTCCCCATGATCTGAACTGTTATTACCTGCAGTAGATGCAGTGTTACTGTTACTGATTAGGGCTGGATGTTTTAACCATTTTCTGATGTCCATCATTGACTGCTGTGTAAGCACCTTGCAGATGACGAACGCGCAGCAGCACAGGTCACGCGCACCTGACATAATAACGTTACTTACCGTTTAAATTGAGCAAATAAATGCAGCAGACAATGTTATTTAAACAGAATTAAAAAAATATTTATTTCAACTGAATTATTATTATTATTATCATTACTACTATTATTATTATTATATATGTAATATTTTTCACTTTTTTTTTTTTTTTAATCTTTTTTCTTTTTCACTTTTCATTTTTCAAATGAGGGTGCATAACGACTCAACTGAGGGTGCAATGCACCCTTATGCACCCCCGTAGAACCGGGCCTGGGTGGGGGCCACATAATGTATGTACTGGCCACCAGGGGGCCGCAGATTCACTTGGAACACACACACACACACACACAAATTCCATGTATTGTATGTAATTATTAACAAATATACTAAGTCGGACATCTTCATTAACATTTTACAATCTGTCAGGGAATATCCTCTAATAAGCTCACTAAACAAATCAGTTCACGAAATCTTATTTCATTTTTACAAGTGGCATGTTTGTATTGAACAGGTTATTTAACAGTGGAATAAAACTATTTTAAACTATTGGAAAGCACGGAAAATGTGTGTGTATTGAGATTAACCATTAAGATGACATAAACATGAAGTCATGAACACTACCCCAGACATTAGTTGTCTAACTTGAACCTAAGACACTTGTAGCCAGTCTCTGCATTCCCCTTATTCCACAATAAGGGGAATGTCAACACAGACACCTGTCAGCCCGCACTCTGCTGTTCCGCAGCGCCGCCCCCCCCCTCCCTCCCGCTGAAATTATGAATGTTAAGCGTAGTAATCCTAGATAACACGGCAGGGCTGGGCAGGGTCCGTGACAGTTTGTTTTCATCTGATTTCAAATAAACAAAGTCTTGATTTTTAGAATATTAAACTTGTTTCGCCAAATTCAGATGATAAATACAACTGTTAAGCTTGTAAAGGCATAATTACAAGAGGCAACTTAACGTCACAGCAGGCATAACAACAGCCGGTGCTTCTCACAATACACACAAATGCGTCACAGATTATTTTTGCGGTATTTGGCTGCCAAACGAAATCATGTACGCAGCTCACGACGTAACTAGGAGTCTAGTGGGTGTACTACAAGTAAAAAAAATAAAATATATATTTTAATTAATTACGTTGTTTATAAATTAATCTGAGGGCCGCAAAAATAAGAGGTGGGGGCCGCATGCGGCCCCCGGGCCGCCATTTGCCCATCCCTGTTGTACATGATAGGCTAAGGGGCAGGACATCTCTAACCAATTGACCCATCACATCAGAACAGGCCAGCTAACCAATCAGAGCTCTGGTTTCAGACAGAGGGTGAAAAGAGGTGCTGCAGCACAGGCAGTGTGAGAAAAATAAAGAGCTTTCTGAACATTAAAGCATTGAGACATGTCACACAGTAGACTCTACTGAGTAGAGGCATGAAATACAAAAAATAAACCTGTAAATGAGCACAATAGAGACCTTTTTAATTTAAAAAAATGAGAGCCAAGTGGGGAAAAGGCTGTAGATTTTGCACCAGGCTCCTGCCATTTTTTCCTTGTGACCGCAGCTTGACTGTCCTGAGGGGAAGAGGAAGCAGCATCAGTGAGATGCTGTAAGAGGCTGAGATTAGAGTGATATGTCCCAGTCAAATGCATTATACATAATCCCCAACTTCAAAATAACAAAAATACGTGGGATTCTTCACTGTTAGTGTTGTTGTCATGTTTATGACTTTAGGGAAAGGAGATCCTTTTTTACATTTATTTTGATGAGTGTTGTCAAATTCTTTTAGACAAGCTCTTATTGTGTGAATTTCCACATCAGACACGCTGAAAATTGATCAATTTCTCTGTGTCCATCATGTCAATAGTTTGTTGTGTTTGAATTGCTAAGTAATACAATGTGACTTGTGTTCTTATTATTTTACCCATCACTGATTGATGTAACACAGTAGAGATTCAACATTTGGTCTGAGAGCTTTTTCATTTTCTGTTTCTGACACTGCAGGTTTGTAAGGGAACAATCCACTGGCATTACATTTAGACTATTTTTTGGATTAAATAAAGAAGAGTGATAGTTTTTACATTCAGTTTGAACAGATTCCATGAATTGTGTACAGACTGATGGACAAGTGAACTTTAGAAAACAACACAGCAAATCAATAATACCACCAAACTACATAAAAAAGAGGATAGATATCAGTGCTCTCCTCAAAAAATATTAGTCGACATACTCTCATGCAATGTTTTTGTCTAATTGATTAAATGATATAATCCACAAATCTCCAAATGAGTTTCAAAACAACTGCTTTAAATCTTAGAAAAATGAAATCCAAGGATCCTCACTGTTTTTCTTTTTTGTGTTTCTGCCCTGTGGTCTCAGCGGGCATGGAGAAGCCTGGAGTGGTGGAGCAAGTGGACCTGCCTCCGACCCTGGCTCTGGGCCTTGGCCTGCCCATATCTCTGAACAGCGTGGGCCGCGTCATCCCGGGCGTCCTGGAGGAGACCTCACTCCGAGACCAGCTGCGCTTCCTGCATCTCAATGGCCACCAGCTCAGCTGCCTGCTCAAAGACAGCGTACCCGATTATGAAAAAGGTAGGTTTACAAATTCCCTGTGTCCAACCTTTGGACACACTGAAGGTCGGAAAGTCGCCACCTCCTCTGAAAGTGAGTCCGCAGTGGGATCAGTGGCTGCATTTGTTAATGTACACAGCGGTGTGAGCAATGCCAATAGAGGGAAGACAGTTCAATTTCAGAAAGAGTTCTTTACAGCCATTTTGTTCTTACTCTATTGAATCTGTCAGAACTGGCAAACTCATAACAGGTCAGTTCCCATTACTCCTTCTTAAACGTCAAAAGCCATCTTTTTGAAATGCCAAAGAATAAAAGTCCAGCAGATATTCAAGATTCTGCTAACTACCTCTTATACATTATTATGTGTGACAGGTAGCTGCATATGCACTGTAAAAGTAACATGAGCTCAGTGACCTTCTACTTGTAGATGTTGATGTTTACTTCATCACAGTTAAAGCTGCACTTATCAATATTTTTCTAAAAGACTAAAGAAATAGTTAATTAATGCATTTTTATTAGAACATTTGATTTATTGATTGCTATCAGGGAATACAGTATTTCATCAAATAACAAACAGTTGTTTCAAAAACACATTAGTTTCGCTAGCTTGGAAAAACAATCACCTTTTGAGATATTAAGCACTGGGACATTAAACTCACAACATCCTGATAAAAAACATTGATCGCTCGTAAGCCATCCCTATGTATCCCTTTTTAAAGTCCATTTTTAGCCCCACCTATAGTGGAAGTAGCACTGCATGCCTGTTAATGGTCTGCGATTCATGGCCATGCAATTAGGTGTTTGTGCTGTGATATGGCGAAGGGGTCCTATTTTCGCTCACTATGAATTGCGAGCAAAGTTGAATTCCTGTGAAGACAGACCATTACATTTACTAAATAAAATGTAAAAATGGCCCGAAAAAAACCACTAACGCTAATTGCGGAAAGCCGTTCTATTTGTCATAATGGTCAACCCTACTCTTTAAGGTGATAATAAGTCAATGTTGTGCTGCCCTCAAGTGGCCAGAAAAAAAGAGCTATTACAGAAAGTAAAATGGGAATACCCCATCATATTATATATATATATATATATCCCATAAGCTATCAAGACCACATACTGTATGTTAGCTCAGACTTAGACTTAGCGGATCATTGTTGATTTAGATGATGGTTTTATTTGCATTCCACTCACAGTTTTGTGCATGCTGAAAAACAGAGATGGCACACTCTTAATGGGCTCAGAAATGGTTTGCTATAAGTCCATCTCCTCATTATTCATACAGTGTTGTCGACTACATCAAAGCAGTGTTTAACCTGAAGCAGTCTGATTAACACGAGGAGAGAATCTCCTTACAAGTTCAATCGTTGCATCACACCAAAGCTCATCAACACTGAAATCCTTTATTACAAAAATCACCAATTGGAAATTAGAACTTGTTTTGGATGAAGATAAAACTGGTCTTTAATGCTAGTTAACGGATTGAAAAAAATAAAGATTGATAATCCTCCACATTTTTCATCTTACGGTATGTTTTTAAATTTTGTTGCTGCTAAAATTCCTCTATAACTGTCATAAATACTGTACTGACAATATGATACTAGAGCAGGTTTATGTAGAAGAAAACCTAAACCTAATCCCACCAGAAGCAAAGTATCTGAAAGAGAAACAGGAAGACCTTTTCCTGTCGTGTCAAGATGTAAATCTGTTTACTTGTTTTTTTAAGTTTGTGAATAAATGACCTTACAGCTGCGAGAACTCCTCATGGGAGACGTACAAGCTGTCTGAGGTCTGTTCTTGAACATAAATGCTGCCCACTCTTTGTGCAAATGCATGCACATATCTTCGCTGTGTGCTGCTCCCTACTTTTATCTCGGGGTCACACTGTTTGTCAGAGTTATACATCTTGCATTCTCTCATCTGTCTGCCTCCTGTCTCTGGCTCTGGTCCTCATTTTCACAAACATTGCACACAACAATGGCAGAGATTACCATTCCTCATGTTACATCGGTCAGTTAGTCATTTATGTCATTCTTCTAAATGTGACAGAGGGAAGGAGGAAGGAGTGAACACTCTTTGATAACTGCCTTTTTTGACAAATAATTGGACATGTAATTGGGCATTTCAAGAGATATGTTTTTCTCCCTTCTTTAACTGATCACTTTTATAGCGAACAGAGTATTATTTTTGACATGATGACCAAATAATAGTTTGTGGTGCTAACAGGCCTCAGCTGACGTTTAATACCGAGACATTTGTGAATACTGAAATAAACAAAAACATCAACTCAGAAAATCTAAAAAAGTCCATAGCAAACATGAAAGGACACATTTAATTTAACATCCAGGATATGAGAGACAGTGTGTAATCTTCACTGCATAATTAGTAGGATAAGCTTCAAATAGCGTCAATATGAATTGGATAGAAGATTAAAATACGTATGTAAGTCATAGTCAGTCTGACGGAGCATCTGCCCAACCAAGTGTTGTATACTAGTTTTTAGCAATGCTAGGGACATGGCCCTGACGTTTGTATATGGACAGTCGGACTTTAAACTATGTTGGATTACCATTACATTTAGGAAGATCCTAACATTTTTGTAGATCCTCTTAATGAGTGACATTTGAGACTTCAAGTTAAATGTCTCAACAAACATTAGTTTGCATTACAGTCAAATATACCAAAGATATTAAACTCACCCTCACTTTGGTAACCCCCTGACTTGAAATAACTACTGCCAACATCTTGTGCTTCTTTACTAAATACCTCCAACACTAAAGCTAAATTATAACTTTAGAGCTAATTAAAACATTTTAGCATGCGGAAACACCATACTAAAATGGTGACCTTCGTAATCATCTTAACTGCTTAGCATCAGAAAGTGATGCTGCCTTTGATTTACCTCAGAAGTCAGCAGTCAGAGCTGGGAATGATGTCACATCCAACTTGTTCGCGTTCTAGTACAACCCAGTGAGCTATATCAGTTCTCGTCAGGTTAGCCATTGCTTTCAATAATAAGAAATCATGATAATTGATAACGAATAAGAGGTATCTTTTGCATGTAAACACTATAGCAAAATGTCTACACATAGAGGTTGGACAGCACTGTGTGTACAGTATGACTGATCTCATTGGACAATAAAAAGACAGAAGGCTTACAAACACTTGATCAGTAATGTTTTTCCGTCTGTTGAGGAGCAGAGCAGCCTTCTTCGAATTCAAGGTTGGTGGAGAGGTTTTTCTTACATTCAAAGTTAAAATGCAACTTCAGAAGGCATTCAGGTTGTATTTAGGAACTTAGAAAAGCTGACTTCCCAGTTCAAATGGAATGCACTAATAGCATTGTTATTGTTAGCATGATGACATTAGCATTTAGCTCAAAGAACCACAGCGCCTTAAAGACGTCACAAAGCTACTATCATGTTTCTAAACTCTAAGATTACATTTTCCACATTTACTTTATATACATAGTTACACTGAACAAAAATATAAACGCAACACTTTTGTTTTTGCTCCCATTTTTCATGAGATGAACTCAAAGATCTAAAACATTTTCTATATACACAAATAACCATTTCTCTCAAATATTGTTCACAAATCTGAAAAGATCTGTGATAGTGAGCACTTCTCCTTTGCCGAGATAATCCATCCCACCTCACAGGTGTGGCATATCAAGATGCTGATTAGACAGCATGATTATTGCATAGGTGTGCCTTAGGCTGGCCACAATAAAAGGCCACTCTGAAAGGGGCAGTTTTGCTTTATTGGGGGGGTCAGAAAACCAGTCAGTATCTGGTGTGACCACCATTTGCCTCACGCAGTGCAACACATCTCCTTCGCATAGAGTTGATCAGGTTGTTGATTGTGGCCTGTGGAATATTGGTCCACTCCTCTTCAATGGCTGTGCCAAGTTGCTGGATATTGGCAGGAACTGGAACATGCTGTCGTATACGCCGATCCAGAGCATCCCAAACATGCTCAATGGGTGACATGTCCGGTGAGTATGCTGGCCATGCAAGAACTTTGATGTTTTCAGCCTCCAGGAATTGTGTACAGATCCTTGCAACATGGGGCCGTGCATTATCATGCTGCAACATGAGGTGATGGTCGTGGATGAATGGCACAACAATGGGCCTCAGGATCTCGTCACGGTATCTCTGTGCATTCACAATGCCATCAATAAAATGCACCTGTGTTCGTCGTCCATAACATACGCCTGCCCATACCATAACCCCACCAGCACGGGCCGCTCGATTCACAACATTGACATCAGAAAACCGCTCACCCACACGACGCCACACACGCTGTCTGCCATCTGCCCTGAACAGTGAAAACCGGGATTCATCCGTGAAGAGAACACCTCTCCAACGTGCCAGACGCCATCGAATGTGAGCATCTGCCCACTCAAGTCGGTTACGACGACGAACCGGAGTCAGGTCGAGACCCCGATGAGGACGACGAGCATGCAGATGAGCTTCCCTGAGACGGTTTCTGACCGTTTGTACAGAAATTCTTTGGTTATGCAAACCGATTGATGCAGCAGCTGTCTGAGTGGCTGGTCTCAGACGATCTTGGAGGTGAACATGCTGGATGTGGAGGTCCTAGGCTGGTGTGGATACACGTGGTCTGCGGTTGTGAGGCCGGTTGGATGTACTGCCAAATTCTCTGAAACGCCTTTGGAGACGGCTTATGGTAGAGAAATGAACATTCAATTCACGGGCAACAGCTCTGGTGGACATTTCTGCTGTCAGCATGCCAATTGCACGCTCCCTCAAAACTTGCGACATCTGTGGCATTGTGCTGTGTGATAAAACTGAACATTTTAGAGTGGCCTTTTATTGTGGCCAGCCTAAGGCACACCTATGCAATAATCATGCTGTCTAATCAGCATCTTGATATGCCACACCTGTGAGGTGGGATGGATTATCTCGGCAAAGGAGAAGTGCTCACTATCACAGATTTTTTCAGATTTGTGAACAATATTTGAGATAAATGGTTATTTTGTGTATATAGAAAATGTTTTAGATCTTTGAGTTCATCTCATGAAAAATGGGAGCAAAAAGAAAAGTGTTGCATTTATATTTTTGTTCAGTGTACTTTACTTATCTTAAAAAGTTATATTTAACACGTATTATTTAACCACATTTGTGCCGTCACAGGGCCTTCAGACATTTGCATAATGGTCAAATTTTCAGTACTCATTTTTTTTAATGCTTCTTATGCTGAATTGTTAGCCAAATGTAGAGTATGTTGTCTAAATGTGTTGTGTCACTAACAGGCAAATACGCTAAACAACAACCATTGCATTTTCCAAACATGATTTTAAACTAACTTCTTATTTACCCATTAAAAGAAACGCTCTCGCAGCAAATGTTCTACTCTATTTTGGTCCCTGGTTTCCATAGTGATGGAATGAAATGGAAATTATTTCAGAAGACCTACATTTTTGAATGCGTTGATTTTTTTTAATCAGTCCACTTGGGTAATCATGAAGCTTTTATGCAGAATGTCATAGTTGTCACTGCTGGGAATTTCGCCTGGGATGATATTTGAAGTAGAATGCAGGATGGACACCTGTTGGGGTCAAACTTTACATAAAAAAAGTTTTTCTTTAAAAATAAATGTGCCTACTGTCTTAAAGAAAATTCAAAATAGTATTAATGCTCAGAAATTGTCAAGTTATTTATTCCTCTCAATTGGATATATTTAGGACTTTTCCCTATTGTTTATGCATTCGCTTATCTTTTGTCTAACCTGCAAACAATGAAAGTGACACTTTCAAGTTTGTTTTTTTCAAGTTCAACTCTGGTAATACAAAGTGTACACAACCTTGCTCTGCCAGCACATCTCTCTTCACGTTATCTGTCTGCCTTGTTTCTTTTTTTAATGCTGTTTATTTTATGTTTTTAATCCCTCTGTTAGCTCAATGAAATCTATATTGCAATAACTTTATCCAAAGTAAAAGTAATTGAAGTCAGCTCACTTTTCCCAATGGGAACAGTTTGAATTTTCTGACTCCTAGACCCCTCTTTTACAATCCGATACATCTCATTCCAGATTGTTTTCTCTAATAACCCTTGATAGATATTCTCAGTACACAGCTCTGCTCTATTTTTCACTGTCTTCATCAATATCTGCCCTCATCATGGTGTGTGATTTCGCGAACACAGAGGAATGGTGTAACCAAACATATACATATTTATTGTCCTGCGGTATATAGCACCAAGTTTATTAATATCGTGCATTATCCAAAACCCAATTCAAAGGCCCAATGAATAGGACTTGTCAGTTGTAGTTTGTAAACACAACTCCAATTTGGCCCATCTTTCGAAGGGGTTAGGGTCAGTGTCCATGAGAGTTGACCCTTAAAAAGGTTACATTTCATTTTGGGACAAGCTTTGTTCTCTCAACGTTTTTCATTCTGAATCATGGACGTTTAAAGATAACTGGAAACAGCGTTAGAGGCTTGGCCCCATTCATTCCCATGTCATTTGCTCAGTGGTGCACAAAGACAAAATGGCCCGTCTTTCAAGTATGAAAATACCTGGATCTTCAGGTATTTAAGATTACTACCATTGGGCCTATAGAGTCGTTGTGTTTCCCATAAACCCCGCCCCAAAGCTACTGCGTCTCAACCGGTAATTTAAAAAGGTTATCCAATTATTCATACTGTAAAGTTGGTTTAAGCGATACATATATATACAACGACCTAATTTCCCAATTTAGGTCAGTGGGTAAAAGGTTTTTGTGGAACAATCAACTGGATTTGTCTATTAGTATCATGTCATGGCCTAATAATTGAATAAGGTTTATCCAAGTGTTCACACTGGAAAGTTGAGTTAGCTTTAATTATTTGGCCCCATCACATGACTGACACAAGTCTGCTTGGTTGTTTCTCTGAGGTTGGGCACACAATTAAAAACCCCAAATGTTGTACAAGAACACAAAGCTCTTCATAAATCTAACACTAACCACCTAAGCATTATGCTCTCAACGTTTACCAGAATGATGCTTTAAAATAATGTACCGTGACACTGCTAGGGTCCAAAGTCCAACCACCATACTCTCACAAAATCCTGTGGGAAACACTGGGAGGGGTAGCTTTTGACTCTTATCATAAAACTAATTTCTAGATCCATCACTGTCTGCCTTGTTCAATCTTCATATATATATATTTTTTGATATGTGCTTCTAACCTCACGCATCTCGGAGAGCCATTAACCAATCCCTGTTCTCTTAGACAGATGAAACATGGCCGGGGCCATCGATATTGTATGATTCATGCCTGTGGCTTAAGGTTCTAATATTTCTACCAACCCCTCTGTCTGGCAAAGCCACACTCACTATTTATCACCCCTATGCCTGATGCTGATGTGATAGGGTGTGTGTGTGTGTGTGTGTGTGTGTGTGTGTGTGTGTGTGTGTGTGTGTGTGTGTGTGTGTGTGTGTGTGTGTGTGTGTGTGTGTGTGTGTGTGTGTGTGTGTGTGTGTGTGTGTGTGTGTGTGTGTGTGTGTGTGTGTGTGTGTGTGTGTGTGTGTGTGTGTGTGTGTGTGTGTGTGTGTGTGTGTGTGTGTGTGTGTGTGTGTGTGTGTGTGTGTGTGTGTGTGTGTGTGTGTGTGTGTGTGTGTGTGTGTGTGTGTGTGTTGTGTGTGTGTGTGTGTGTGTGTGTGTGTGTGTGTGTGTGTGTGTGTGTGGTGTGTGTGTGTGTGTGTGTGTGTGTGTGTGTGTGTGTGTGTGTGTGTGTGTGTGTGTGGTGTGTGTGTGTGTGTGTGTGTGTGTGTGTGTGTGTGTGTGTGTGTGTGTGTGTGTGTGTGTGTGTGTGTGTGTGTGTGTGTGTGTGTCCTTGAGCAGGTTCCTAACGCACTGAAGTCAAATGAAAGCAGGCACCATTTTGTCTGCTTTGAGTAAACATGTGAATGAGTCATAGCTTGTCATCGTTAGAATCCTGACAAATTATACATTGCTTTTTCAGGACTAAATGTTTTTCTACCACGGGCATTTTATTATCTTTTCAATTTAAGTAACATTATCGACACAGGAACCAGAACAAGAAAGTTAATAGATTTCCATTCAAACCATCCAACATGCTTCAGAATGATTGATGTCTAATATGATTAGTGGACTCTCATTCATAAGGAAACAATTGGTAATAAAAAAGGCCCTTATTTTCTTTATGATGAAATACAGCAAGATAGGCAGCACTCTGAGACCTTTTCTGTGAGATAAAACACTATGCCTTTGCTTTTTTCACTTCTTTATGATTTCAGTTTTTTTTTTTTATTAAGCTAATAGTAAAGAATGGGCATTTCTACCAGCTCTTCTGTTGTGAAGTCCAAGCTTATTCTGCTCTGAATGGTTAGCTGGCCGTCTCTGTTATAATCGGTCAACCACTACGAGATGTCCCGCCCCTTAGCCTATCATGTCTCAGAGCACTAGCCAATAGAACTGCAAGTGTTATATAGTGATGTCCCTATGTTATGGAAGTAAACAAAGGAGTCCAATTGAGGCATTTCAAGCAGGTGGAAGTGCTTGGGAGAGAAACTCCCTCTGGAGGAAATGTTGGGATTTTACCCTTTGCAGACCATTTACATGCAAAGAAACCTATTACTATACAACACACTACGGGAGAGGGGAAACCCCAAAAAGCACAATAGGGCCTCTTTAATGTTTGATTATGTAAGTATCTTAAGTACCGTAATTGAAAATCAGAGATTGTATCAGAGATACTTTAAATTGAAAGATGATATTTTCGGACAAATAAACAGTGCAAAATATATGTGACACCAGTCGGGAAACCCATAGAGTTCATAAATGAGATGTTGCGAATGTCCTCATTTTGACTAATCTATATGAATGCAAAAGTTCTAACAAGAAGTTTTAAGTCTTTGAGTACATGACAGCAAACATAAAATCAACTAATCCTTTTTAATGCTCCCTCTAAGTCTACTTTGCCAGTTGTTGATACAGATGTCCCCTGTCTGATTCCAGAGGCAGGCTTCGAGCAGTTCCGCGTGGCAGAAAAGGCTCATGGGAGCTGGATGAAGCTCTTCCTGGAGGGCAACACCTCTGAGGTGCTCAGCAACATGGGCAAAAAGGTCCTGAAGCAGTATGTGGAAGCCCTGGCTGCCATGAGCTCGGCTCTCAGCAAACAGCTGGGCAAGTACGACATGTACTCCATGATCGCAGGCATGGTGTTTGTGTTCCAGGTGAGTGCAGCACAATTTAATATATCCTTAGCACTGGTCTATGAGGAAATGTCTAGAAGGAAATGTTCCTAGCAGTGTAGTTTTCATAAAAAAGCTAGAAGGAAAAAGCTTTGGTAAGATTGATTGACCATCTTTCTTGTTTATATTATTTTCGGGAGCTTTACTACTGGGTCATGGAGTTTGGATAGTTTAGGGCAGCACCTAACTATTATGTTATCATCAATTAATCTGCAGATACATTTTTTACATTCCTTGATTTATTGGGCGGTGGGTGGCGAAGTCGATAGGGACTTGGCTTGGCAACTGGAAGGTCACCAGTTCAACTCCCGGAAAGACCAAGTGCTACCGAGGTGTCCCTGAGCAAGGCACCGTTCCCTACACTGCTCCCCGGGCGCCGTACATAATGGCAGCCCACTGCTCCTAACACTAGGATGGGTCAAATGCAGAGAAAGCGTTTCGTTACATAGTACATGTACTACGTAACGACAATAAGTTGAATCTTCTTCTTCTTCGATGTATTTTAATGTCTTATTTTGTCTTATTTTGTCTGATCTGATGAAGATATTCAGTATAACAGGAAATAACAGAGAAAAGCCGGAAATCTCCATATTTAAGAGTGGATAATATGACGCATAACATTTTCTGACATGTTTGCATGAAAAGTACTGAACCACTGAGGGTATTATATTCCTGTCGAATGACTGATCGATTAGTCAAATAATCAGAGCATTTTCCTGAAAATGTCATTGTAATTTGGCATAAAAGCCAGCGACATTATTGTTGATACACAAAGATATCTACTTGCCGTGTAACTTTCAAATTATTAAAACTCACTGGCATTTAAGATGTTCATTATTGAGAACGGGTGCCGACTGACTGCTAAACCATTTTCGTCCATTTCTGATTCAGCAAAGTCAGAAGGACAGTTAAGTCAGGAAAATGTCAACATTCCATTTTTAACATGCTACGTTTAGCGCAGATTTGCATCTATTGGTGTCTTTGGATGTAATTGCACTGCATGAAAAATACAACAATTTGTACATATGGGACAGTAGTAGCTGTATGGCCTTGGCTTTGAGAATGGAGAGTTCAAATCCCAAATGGATCCAGTACAGCGAACCCCCACATTGCTCCCAAACGCTTTCATCATAATATTACAAACCCCTTACCTAACTTTAAACATGTACTGACTCACTCTATTATACTTAATGAGTGTCCAGATTAGATAGCAGTGCTGTCATCTACCAAAATAAAGAAATGGTCTGTTTTTTGTGGGTTTCTGTGGTTGTATAAGTTGAACCAATAGTGATCAAAGTTCCTCTTCTCTCCCGGCCATAAAGCTCCTGCTTGTCTTACTGCTGGCTATGCCCGAGGCTCTGAGCGGTGACGCAGCGGTGGAACTTCCTGTTCTCTCAGCTCTGCTCTCGCTGCCTTTCTACCTCATGTGCCTGCTGCTCGCCTCGGTGCACGTCTTGGTGTGCACATCTGCTGAGAGCTCCTGTTACTTCTGCAGCCTCTCCTGGGGACTCGTGTTCGCCGCCGTCGCCTTATCCTCAGCAATGTTTTGTATTCTGGTCTCTCTGGTAACGCGGAGACTCCCCCTGGGGGCGAGGATTCACGGGAAGGTGAGTTTTTGATAAATATAACAACAACAAAACACAGGTACAGATTGGAACAGATGTTTGCCCTCAAAGGTGCAAACATGCTGCCTTTTCTGCCTGTAAAACCTCAATATAACTAGTTAAAAAGTTCAGCTGGTCTGTGATTGCTTCATAACAAAGATTATAACTTGCTGCTGTTTGAAAGATACAACATTTCATTTATCTATTCCTGCGGGTAGAGAAACATTTGAATTTATTTGAGCGAACATCTACTAAATCCACTGAGGCTCAGGGGCGATACAGTAGCTCGCTCTTTTTTGATTCAGCAAAGTTAGCAAAGTATTTTCTAAAGCAGCCTTAAATCCCTTGAATATGTTGTGGAACAAAGTCCTGATAAAAAAAGAAAAGTTTTGCTAGATTTTCTTGGATCTGTGACAAGTGAAAAATCACTCCACGATAAGGGGCTGAAAATAAGTGTTTCAGCGGGTGCTCCTTAGTCCATTTGAGACCTTGGCCACCATTCATTTTAATCAAATAGTGCTTGGCTGTATGCACAGCTTATCATGCGTCTTCATGAATGATTGCAAAGAGCCCCTTAATTACTCCTTTTCACTCCGGTATTGCACAGGAAAATGGTTTGGCATTTAAGTGAGGAGTAGCTTATAATTTTTACATTTTTAATGCATAAATGTAACTTTAAATAAATAGCATTAAAATAATATTGTCTTAGGGCTTGAGTCCGCATGTCCACATGCACATTCACACCGCAGTACTTTTCCCACAAAGGTTCATGAGAACTTAGTTCATCAGAACTCTTTAGTTCTCATGAACTAAGTACAGATCTCGTTCACACCGGAATAAGTCCCTGGGGGTGGATTAGGCAAATGAAGCCGCTGACGTCACTTCTTCTTCTTCTGCTTTGGGTTTACTGGCAGGCCGCAAACAACTTCACGGCGTATACTGCCACCCGAAGTCACTGGCCGGAAGTCCCCGGAGTTAGGGACTGGCTTCAGTAGAAGCTGCTGGGACTCCCAGCAGCTTCTACTGAAGCCTTCCGAGTAAATCACCAGAACGCTGACACCTCCTCATCTCCACCACTCCCATGTTTTCTTTTGTGTTGCCATAAGTTAGTCTCTCTGCATTTGTGCGCTGGGCTAATGCTAATGCTAATGCGAGGATAATAAAATGGTGGCTTCCCAAAACTTTTTGGGAGTTTTACGGGGCGTGGTTTTCAATCCGCCCAGCCAATCAGACATAGGAATCTTTTTCTCCCACGAAAGTACCTGCTCTCTAGCAGGGACGGAAAAGGGGGTAAAAAAGGTTCTGATTAATTAATTTTAGCTCCAGCTCTTTTTGGTGTGAACGCGACATTTCGGAACTATATCGGAACTAAGAAAAGTACTGCGGTGTGAACGTGGCTATAGTGCCTTTTTCCAGCATAGATATTCTGGCAGAGCCACCTCGCAGCCATTTGTCAACAAAAAATGCTCCCAGCACATCCAACCGAGTATGACTGTGCTCACACTTTGTATGAATGAGTTTCACCACTCACAGCCGTCTGACAGCCGATGACAGACTAGCAGTGTTGGGCAAGTTACTTCCAAAATGTAATATATTACATATTACTTATTACTGTCTTTTGAAAGTAATAAGTTACATTACAATATTACTGTCTGAAATGTAATGAGTTACACTACTTTTTAGTTAAGGCTACTAACAACTTGTATGACACGGCTTAGTTGAATACTTGATTCTGATTGTAAATTCTTAACATGTGACACGTTGTTAATACAGTACAGACCACTGTCAAGGACTATAATGAAGGTTGCTAAGGAGGATCAAGAAAGAGAAAGGAAAAGAGGTTAAAAGACGGAGCGCTGGACGTCAGATAAATCACCAGAAGAAGGCAAAGAGGAAGTAAACAATAACAGGACACGGAATGGGCTCTGTAGTGTGTTTAGTATATGGCCGTGTACAGGCCCGGTTCCAGAACAAAATGACTCCGGGTGCCTCTGAGATTACAGGGGGTGCAGCAGTAGTAGGTTTACATGAGCAATAGTGGCCGGCAACAGCAATGAAAAATAGCATTGATGGTCCCAATGAACAGATTATGGCATTTGTTATGTTTTGAAACCAAGCAAGTGAGAACATTTCAAGTGAGTTAAAAGTGCAATCCTGAAATATCTCATATCGTCCAAAGTGGACTACGGCAAAGAAAAGCACAAAAGCTTCAAAACTGTACTGATAAAACAAATGAGAACATATTGTTAATCAAGGCACATATTATTTGAACTAGCTCATGGTTTGAAATGGCAAACATTGAAAAGCAAAAGTATATTAAAACCATGTACTAAATCATCACCTTGGTCCCATCATATACTCTGGGAAGAGGATATTTACTGTCCTTGAAAACTGGTATCACATCATCATGTGAGGTTGACTTTGTGACCTGGAGAACATTTCAGCTGCAACATCAGCTCGTTGATAAGCTTGGGATATGAGATCTTTGTGTAGCCATTCGTGGTGAAGGCATCTGTGCTATTGTATGCATTATGTGTGACCCAACATTTCTACAGACATGGCAGAATATGGCACTATTTTCACATGCATATTCTAGCCAGTCTATTTTTATACCACGAAATGACCGCCTAACCCCACTGTACAGGCGGGTACTTGTTTAGATATACCTGGGCAGGCTCTGTTTTGCCGAGGTCCCCTGGCACCTGCGGGCCGCAGAGGGGCGGCGTAGTTTCGGATGACGAAGACTGCTGCTCCGGGGGCGAGGGCGGCGAGTCAGGCGGGAGTAAGCTAGTGTCCACAACGGAGGGTCACGTGATGTCCCCATCTGACCCGTTGCTACTGTCTGCAGTAGATGCAGTGTTGCTGGCGTTTAGTGATGGTTGCTTTAACCATTTTCGTATAAATGATTATCCCCAGATGTGTGTCACTGCTGTGAAAGCACTTTGGAAATGATGCACGCGCAGCGGAGCAGGTCACGCGTACCTGACACAATTTGTTGTTTGTATTTTTCGCTCCGTTCTCTTTTTTGAATAGAGGGTGCATAACAATAACATTCAACTGCCCCGAAGATCCCTACGCGAAGCCTGAAGGGTAAACACCAGGTTTACTAATCTACCCGCACAATTTGTCTGGTGTCGGAATGTCTCGCTATGTTACATTCTTAAAAAACAAAACGCCATTTAATTTCGGGTTAAAATGTGTTGTAACTGCGTTACTGGGCATTGTAACAGGGTAATATATTACCCATATTTCATTAGTAATGTGTTACATTACTTCGTTACCGCAAAAAGTAATATATTACTGTAACTCTGTTACTTTTGTAACGCGTTACACCCAACACTGCAGACTTAATACACGCTTGCCTTTTTATTATCTGTTTGTGCTACCATATATTTGTTTGACAACGTTTTTTTTTTACCATTACAACCAACTGAGGAGGCCTGCTCTCACATTTAAGTATGAACGTGTTTCACCATTGACAGCCATCTGACAGCCGTAGAGCATGGAGGATGAACCGTGTAAGGCAGTAAAAGTAAAATATTGATGACTAGCAACATTTAGGGTCCGCTGGCCAATCTGCTCCAACAAATGGACTTTTGGGTCATTTGTTTTGATTGAAACTTCAAGGTTGATGAGGGAGGGGTAAATGTTGTTGGAATTTGAATCAAATTCACCAGGACAGTTTTCTTGACTATCATAACGAATTCCGGTGGTTGGAGCTTAAAATAAATGATTTTGAAAATGTACATGGCACTAAGGACCACCCTAATGAACAATCTAAAACTCCAGAGTTGGACTGCTCATTCCCACAGAACAACAATGAGATGATTCTGTAACTGATGCTGTTACAGTCTGTTCTGCTGCAGGTTCACTCTGTGTCCCAGAAGTCCCATTGTTTTTAAAATACATTCAAACCAGCTCACATTTCCTGAAACACACTGCCGCATTGATGAGCATAATCCATCATTTGAAACTGCTTGTTTCTTTGCAGGGCTTTATAACCTCTGCAATCATTACACTCCATATCAAAAATGTTCCAGTCTAGGGGGATTGAATCTGTCCGGATCATTGTTTGTCCACAGCTGGATGTACCCGCCGCTCTCCATTAGAAAAGTTTAGTTTTACCTTTTAGTTTCCAAAGAGAGGCAAAATTGCAGTGCGAACAAATTTGCAGCCAGTCCTCTTGGACTTTTCTTTTAAGATAAATTCAGATTTTGCCAGTCTTACATCTTACTGGACATCTTTCAGTGTTGTGAGGACATTCCTCCAGAACACAAGGAATACACAGGAGAACTTTGAACTGCTGTCAGACTCTTACAATTGATGGAAGTTACGCCCGGATAATTGACGAAAACATTTGCTGATGCATCGTAGTGACACAGCCTCTGCCCAAACCAACCCTCAGCTTCTGTTACGTTCAGATTGACTATCTGACTTAGCATATTTAGTCCTATGATTATCTGATGGAAAGAGTATTTACAACCTTGCTGAATGCATATTCAGGAGAAAGTAGGGGTTCATCTCTTAACACAGCTGATGAGAAGAGCCGGAGCCAACAGTGGCTATAGCTAATCTTTATACTAAAGCCCCCCCAAGGCCCAGTAACTGCTGTCTGGACTGGCAGAGAAACATAAACTGAGGACAGAAGTGGAGAATTAAAAGGAGACTAGCTTAATCATTTTCAATCCCTTTCAATTCAGTTAAATGCTTATAAAATACAGCTTGAGTTACCATTTAGGGAGAAAAAAGTTTAGAAAATGAAAGGCAAAATGGATTAAAAAATGTGCTAAAGTCATGTAGGGTCTTGTGAAATTATAAAATCACTTATATCAGTGCAAAACCATCTATGGCTTGAAAATGACTGTTGCATTAGACAGCATTAGCTTTAGCTAGGTGTGCCCATTAAAGTGGCAGCTGAGTGTTTAGGTATTATTTGGCTGAGCTGTGTCACTTCCCACTAAATGGTATTTGGTAAATGGACTGTACTTATATAGCGCTTTATCCAGTCTTTAAGACCCCTCAAAGCGCTTTACATACTACATGTCGTTCACCCATTCATACAGAGCAGTGTATCTAACTCTAGGACCTAACATTCACACACATTCACACGACGTTGGCCATGCCATCGGGAGCAACTCAGGGTTAAGTATCTTGCCCAAGGATACATCGACATGTTGACTGCATGGGTTGGGATCGAACCCACAACCTTCTGGTTGAAAGAGGAGTCGCCCAGACTAGCTCTCCATAAACATTTATTGCATTGAAATAATAAACTGATGCATTTTTTTCAATCTTTTGTAAGATATGCACTGAGATTCATTACAAACCTCAAAACCTTGACTCACCACCACTGCAACCTTTATGCTCGTGTGGGATGGTCTTCCCTGACCACGCGTAGACTGAAACACTGGCACAAATAAAAAATTAAAAAACCTATTATTTCTAATTTTTATAATCATTCCGTTTTATCAGTTTCTGTTAAAATGATGCAAACATGGCAAACAATATTTTTACTAAATAAGTAATAATAAAATAATTTATTTACGCGAGCTTTATCTTTTTAATTAAATGACACAGAATTATGATCAATATTATGTGAACACATTGTTAAAATTAAACAAACTCAGCTTTTTTATTACAAATATAGGCTATATTGTGATACATTCCAGTTTTCGCTAACTATCCCCTTTTTAAAAAAACATTGATATGGTTGTTTTTGTACTGAATATGAGGTTTATCGAATGGAAATAGGCAACATGAAGAAAAACTGCCAGTGCACATTATTGAACATGTCAAAGGAAACAGTCACTAACATGGTTGATGGAAAAATAAGTCAAATAACAAACAAAGGGCGATAACACTAAACAGGGGGTCTACAAATACAACACATTTGATGGTATTTGTAGATTTCATTTCATTTCATTTCAAACCTTTATTTAACCAGATTGGTCCCTTGAGATCATAGATCTCTTTTTCAAGGGAGACCTGCAGCAAATAGGTTCCACATGAAACATAAAACAACATAAAACAATAGAGGACATCATACAACATATTTACAAGCTGCATTTACATACTTATCAACATTTACAAATACCCATAGTTTCAATGAGCATTTCATTTAGACTTGCTTTAAAAACATTTAGAGGAATGAAATTGCTCAGCTGTAGATTGTTCAAGCAAGTGGAGGTGCGCACATAAAAGCTGTCTTACCTAAGACAGTCCTTGCTCTTGGCACATCTAACAATACTACATCATGCGATCTCAGACAATAGCTGCTTGCAACTCTCTGTGTGATCAGAGAGCAGATGTAAGATGGGAGTTTACCCAACATGGCTTTATATATGAACATGTACCAGTGACTGAGCCTCCGTACAGTACGTGATGGCAAACCTGCATTGGTATACAGGGTACAGTAATGTGTAAGTGCTGTACAGTTAGTAACAAATCTCAGTGCACTGTGATAGGCAGCATCTTACTTGTGCAGGTAATGGGCAGGTGCATTCATATAGATCAGATCACCATAGTCCAGCACAGGTAAAAAGGTCACAGAGCCTTTTCCTGGCCTCAAGCGAGAAACAGGACTTGTTTCTGAAAAATAAACCTAGCTTCACCCTTACGGCCCGTCTACACTACAGGCGTCAAAAAATGCTTTCAACGCTTCGCCCATTCATTTGAATGGGGTGACGTAGGATATTTTCAAACTTCGCCGAACTGCATTGTGGGTAGCATGGCAAGGCGTTGCAAGCATCGCGAGCGTCTATCGGCGTCAAAAGTTGAACAATGTTCAACTTCTGAGGCTCGATGCTTGCTCGAAGCTGGCGTCAGCCAATCAAATCCCGTTTTTGCAATTCCCGCCAGTACAAGCGCTAGCCAATCAAACCGCGTGCAAGCTGGGAGAGCCGGACCGCAGTTCATTTCCTCATATTCCAAACGAGAAATTACGGTAGCAAATCACCCGGTTCTTTCCGACCAGAACTATTTACCGGGATACAAACCGGAGGAACCAGGCATGGAGGGAGGTGGCAGAGACAGTGGGTGAAACTGGTAGGTTTTCGCCTGTTTGGGGATTTTATATCCAGTTTACTTCGTTTTAACATTGCTATTGCTTTGTATGTCGGGGGCGGGAGATTCATGTGATTGGTTGTTGGTCGCGTTGCTCGCAAAAAATCGCCAAGCTTCAGACACGCCCAGCTTCAAGATTTTTTGATGCCTGTAGTGTAGACGGGCCGTTAGCTTTCTGAGCAGATTATCGACCTGAAGTTTAAAAGTGAGGCAATCATCAAGCCAGATACCAAGGTATTTATAACAGGTAACCACCTAGAGTACTTTTCCTTGCGTAGTTACAATATCCAAAGCAGTCTCTGGTGTCTTTTTAGCTTTTGAAAAGAGCATTACTTTAGTTTTATCAACATTTAAAATAAGCTTAAGCTCTGCGAGCTGCATCTGGATAATATTAAAAACAGCCTGTAATTTAACAACAGCCTCCTTAATGGAGGGACCTACACAATACATCACGGTATCGTCCGCATACAAATGTAAGGTTGCTCCATCGACATTTTCACCTAAACTGTTTATAGATGGAGAATAAAAGTGGACCTAAAACAGAACCTTGTGGTACACCATTTGTAATGTTTAACCACTCAGAAGACAGCCCATCAAAGTGAACACATTGGGACCTTTCAGAGAGGTAGTTTACAAACCATCCTACTGCATGGCTGGATATGCCGATACTGAGTAGCCTCTGCTTCAAGATGCGATGATCGACGGTATCGAACGCTTTGGAAAGATCAATAAACAGAGCTGCACAACTCTGCTTATTGTCTAAGATACTCGCAATATCATTCACTACTTTCATTGTGGCAGTGATGGTGCTATGTTGCTTTCTGAAGCCTGACTGATGTTTAGACAGGATGTTATTGTACATAAAAACTCCTTTACTTGTTCACTCACTAGGCGTTCGAGCACCTTCACCAGAACTGACAATTTAGAGATTGGCCTATAGTTATTTGAAATAGTTGCCTCCCCTCCTTTTAGTAAAGGCAAGACATAAGCTGACTTCCATATTTTTGGAATTGCATTTGTGCTGAGGGAGAGGTTAAAAAGAGTAGTAAGAGGAAGAGCAATACAATCTGCAGCTATCTTTAAAAAGAAAGGTTCTACGTTGTCTGGACTGGCCGGTTTCTTATGATCTAACTTGGATAAGGCTTCATGAACAACATTAATAGTAAAAGGAGTAAAACTGAAAGGGTTTTCCAGATCACATTGTTCAGAGTCACGGACTGTGGTGATCACAGAAGCAGAATCAAACAGAGAACCACAGGACACAAAATGCTTATTAAAACAATTTAACATGGTGGCCCTGTCCGATATAGTGCCAGATACTGTGGTAAGGTAGCTCATTACGGATCTCACCGGTGGATATTGATTTTATGGCTTTCCAAAATGTTCTAGGATTATTCAGGTTCTTTGTGGTAACTGACAGATAATACTTCAACTTAGCACTTTTAATATGTGATGTGAAGCTATTCCTTAGCTGCCTAAATCGCAGACATTCTACCTCTGAGCCTGATTTCCTAGCCTTTGCCCAGGCCTTGTAAATTAAATTAGTTTCATTATTTGGTTTGTTTATGTTAATTTGTTTCCCTCTTAAAGTATGACATGTTGAAATTCACCCTCAACAAATAAAAGTAATTGCATGCGATGTTGAGATCGCTCCTCTAAATGTGGGCAATATCATATAAGCATATCAGATATAATGGGACTAGTTACTCAGAAGGTGGAATCTTTCTGTCTTTAGTGTTTGTTTAAATTGGCCTAAAATATAAGTCCTCTTACTGCTGCACCTCTTTGCTCATTATAATTTATCTGTAAAGGTTATATCTCATTTCCCTTATGAAAAGTTTGCAAAGTGCTGATAGGGTAAAAAAAAAAAAATCAGGAGGAATCCACATTAAGGTTGGGTGAAGGAATAAACTCCTAAATCTATACTCGGGAGCATGTGGAGGAAATATACTGTGGCTCGGGCTTCCTTGAAAAAGACTGTCGAATATTTTTCTTTCAGTTTGAATGTCACACAAATGTCAGAAGAATTTGCACATAGCTCAGCTGGCGGGTAATGACTGAGCTTAGTAAAGTGTGCTTCATCATCCAGCAGGGGATTCTTGAGAAATCACCACACTTTAGCTGGAAAGGTAAAAGACAAAAAGTTGGTGCACAATTTATGAAGGTGAGCAAAGAAATAAAGCCAACCTAACAATGAAAGTATACAGTATACAAACAATACCTTTTGTATCTGTAGATTACACTATGCCAACAAAATGTAAGGGAAAACACAATGTAATGATTTACATCAGGGGTGTCAAACTCAAATACAAAGTGGGCCAACATTAAAAGAATGGGTACTAGTCGAGGGCCGGACTGGTTCAATGTTTATTGCAAAACTTATTGAAATGAACTTATTGCACATATTAAACCTGGAACTAACAAAGCTTAAATTATTAAATGATTGCCTTAACATTAAACATTAAATAATCAGTTGCATTCATTTCTTATGGCTCTATCTGCAGCTTTTCCAGACTCATTTCTTATGATTACATTTTTCCACAGGCCAACAGCTTCAAAAAAACAATTTCCCTCAAAGAAAAAACCAAACATGCCCTGTTGTCGCAAGAAAAAAAGTGCAAAAGGAAACATTGAAACTGTGTGCTGCTCTGTGATGCTAGTTGAGATACTTGGCATCTCATCTTGGGTGCAAGTTCATCAATGTTTGGGGTCAGGCTCTGAGCGGAGGAGACCCTCAGGATTGAGTGAAGGTGCAATATACCAGCCGGCCAGATCTAATAGTAATTAGAAATTATCCTGTGGGCCGAAATTAAATCCACCAAGGGCCTGATTTGGCCCCCGGGCCTTGAGTTTGACACATGTGATTTACATGATCCTTTCTCATGGTCAATTCCTCAGATTTATTCCCTAAAATGTCTGTCACCATATTAGGACAAATTAAAGGGGCCCTAGTATGCTTTTTGGGGTATTCCCTGTCCTGTATTGTGTGATATAGGTTTTCTGTGCAGGTAAATAGTTAGCAAAGGTTAAAATCCTAGGAGGAGTTAAGACTCCTATCCTAAAATTCATGACTGACAAACTAATTTAGATATGAAGATTATGAAATGCATCTGGTTAACACTATATTGGTGTTGGTAATTAATTGAAAGGGAGTCCTCTTTGAATTTCTTTTGAGATAAATTCAGATGTTGGCGATTTTGCATTTGTTTTTACAGTTTCCAGCGACCTTTAACTTAAATGCTTCCAAATTGATACTTTGAATGAAAAAAATGTGCAACAAAATTCCGAAATGAAATAAGTGAAAGAGACATTTTTTTTATTCAAAGTCAGGTAAAGTCTTATTACAAAATCACTTATAAAGTTCAGATCAAAGTGTAAAACTGACCTTGCTTTGGCTTAACAAATGACTGCATTAAGGGCAGCATCTAAACTTTTTATTAGAGGTTTCCTGATTAGTTTCTCTGCTACAGGAAGATTAAGCACACTTACTAACTCACCACTTCAACGGAAATGTGATTAGAATTCCAGCTGAATTAAGTTTAATAACCTTAAGGTGAGTGCACTTTATTTAAAGGGGACCTATCATGGAAAATGCACTTTGTGATGTATTTTATACATATATATGTGTCCCCGGTGCGTCGGGGAACTCACGCAGCGTCAGAAAATAAAACCCTCTCTCTTTTCCTCCGTACCCAAATCTTTTAAAAACAGGGGTACAACGAGCGGACCCACCGAAAATTGCTATCAGAAACAATGCCTGACGTGTTTTGGACGTAATCTCGTCTTTGTTTACATTAGCAAGCCTCGCTAACACTCAGAGCTAACCTGTACTGGATAGAGCACATGTGTTTAAAAAGCAGGAAATAAAAAAAGGAACTCACCTTGTGGTAAACCTGCAAGAGAAAAAGCATTTGAGCTCCATACTGTTTCAGAAATAATCTTTGATGTGGTTTAGAACAGGATGGCGTTTTATCACAGCAGAATTTAACTTTATCTCCGGTAGAATTCTGATCAGGCATTAGCTCCGCCTCCTCTTTTTTTTTTTTTTTTTAAGCGAAGGACCCAAAATCCGCGTTTCTCTAACAGGGCTGCAAAAGAGGTGTATGAGCAGTATGAGGCAAGGCTACAATGGGTGATCTGTTTGGTATTTTAAGCAAAAAACTTCACAGACATGTTTTGTATAGGTATAGCCCTACAATATATGTTTCCAATATAGCATAATAGGTCCACTTTAAGATGTGGTGTCTATAAAGAAGGTGACTAAAGGGTGGATATTAACCTTTTGAAAATATATTAATTGAGTATTTCGCAACGTTTGTAAGAGTCTATAATACAAATACAAAAGCGCTCTTTTTTTTTACTTGGTGAAAATAACTTTAGATAGAGAAAGCTTGAGAGTCCTATCACAGAAGGCTGAGTCCAAAATGGATCACAACTGCATGAACTGCCACTTGCGAGTAGTATATGATAAATCATACACACATATTGGACCCAAGAATGGTTGAAGTATTTCCAAAGGTATGGTGACTTATTTTTGAGTTCCATACTACTTTTTGCCTGAAGTCATAGAAATATGAATAGTGGCTGGCATGGATGCCAAGATGAAACCAGAAAGGCAAAATATTATATTTTTGACAAAAACGTCATCATCCCTTCATAATGATGACATAATGATGACGTTTTGTGCTTTGTCATGGTGCAGAGGAGGACTGGACAGGGTAAAGGAGTAAAAACCTTTATCCATCTCGGCACATTAGGATTCAGTTCAGGTTGTAAATGATGGATGTTATACGCCGGACTATGTCTTGGTCAGGGCCGTAGAGATTGGGACCAGTACGTTCCTGTAGCCTCACTGGATTGGAACACTTCGCAGACCGGAAACCAAATTGTTCATACAGAGAAAATTTCAAAAATGTGGTCGAAGTTAAGTAGTGTTTTTATTTAAATGTATGTTATGTCAAAGCAAAAACTTCAATTAGGTTGAATTGGTTCAAGTTGTTTTATTTTGGTCAAAGCTGCGGTTTGGATGGTGGCAGAGATTTCTTTGATAAGCTTTTAACTTGCTTAAAATGAATGCATGAATACACTTTTTGAGACAATCTCTTTGTCTAATGTTAACATTTAGACAATCAAATGCAGACATTTTAACCTATTTAACATTAATGCTAATTTTAGATCAAAGACAATCCCTAAGAACTTTAATTTGATTATTATCAGCACAAGTATGGTATTTAATGTTATTGTTTTGAAAAATCATGTCTTATCAGTAGCATTTTTAGATCAAACAAAAGGGTGCCAAGCAGGGTTTCCTGTGGTACTCCACAGGTCATACCTGTGGAAATAACATATTTATTTATTTAAAGTTAGACCTGAACCAGTCAGGACAGTACACGCAAGCCTAACCCAGTTCACAACAATAGGCAACTGTGTCAAACAGGCAGTTAAATTGATTAATACCAATCATTTGTGATATACTGATAGGGATTGCAAAATGCAAGTCATAAACTAACTGTGGGGGAAACTTCTGCAGCAATTGGAGACAGGACTCAGAGAGATACGAGGAGAGCTGGAGCTTTGATGGCAAACACTGACGGTTTATTTGGAGCTTCGGCCGGAGAATTCACAAGACATATCACGGGCCACGATCTGACCACACGGTTGAGATGCCAAACCAATTCTAAAGAACTATTCTGTAGTTCCAGGTTTTAACTAGTTCAGAGCGTAATAATCAACATTCTTTATCAGCGAGATTAAACAAATATGGACCCTGAATCTAACTGGAGCTGTTGTCCATAGAAAAGAATGTGCGCCAGGGAACCTACGTTCCAGAAAAGAAGATGTCCCTGAACAATAAACTATCTCATCGCGGCTTGTGCTCGGTCATAGACTGGCAACAACAATGCGCCCAAGCTGCCCCTCCTTAAGAGAGATGGCAGCAATACCCAAGGCCGTAGACCTATGCCATGGGACAGGAGACAGTGAAAGGAGAAAACTATGAACTGTGTCAAAGGTTGAATACCTAAGCAAATGATTCCCTAACACTAACCTGCATACATTGTATAGCATTAGAGTAATAATACTTTAGTGATAGTGATGCTGCTGAGTTTTTACAAATGCTTCAATTAAGTATGTCTTCGATTCACTTTGAAATGAAATGCCACAAACACAAATCATAATGCAGAATACTTGCTCAGTGAAGAGAGTCATGGGGATTTTTGCTTTAGAGATTTAACAATTTGCAATTTTCTGTAGAATAGAGACTCGAAAATGGAGCAGTGGAGCTGGGCATCAATCCTCCTCTCAGTAATGTAAAGCTAATTCAGATTTTGAAAAATGAACAGGCAGAGCCTGCTTAGATTATTCATGAAATATGTGTGGGATAAAGATAAAGAAGTGTGATAATTTAGTTGTATACAGGTTATTTAATCTAGGACATGTTAAAAAAAACTTTAATACATGGATAGTTATCAAACTCATTTCATAAAGAACAGCCTAGATTCTCATAAGGTATGAATATGTATGCAACCTGCAAGCTGTGGACTCTACATTTGCAACAGTTGAGTGATGTTGTTTTTCTTTTTTGAAACACAAATAACAGAACTCAATATTTAATTTGACTGCATGTTGTGTAAAGAAAACCGACACATGTGTGACAGGTTGAAAAAAAACAAGTATAAAACAGAGTAATCCCACAGTGACCAGGTGCCGAAGCCTGCAGATAGTGTAAATGCAATCTCAGCCTCTCAGTGTCATAGAGGTGATCTCTTAAGATACAGGTCTGTATTTGTTTGTTTGGCTATAAGACTGGTGCTGAACTTCACTTGATCTTTCTTTGTATGCCGTCACCGAACCAAATGATTTGCATACAAGTACACGATTGGCCAAACACCAATTTCTTTAAATGGGATTAAAATATACATTAGTGATGACCACAATTCATGAATGACAGCTCACGGTCACTCTCTGCTGCGCTATGGCCAAATAAAAGTCCTATATGAGACACATGCCGTAAAATGACATGACTGACTGAATCTTGTGTATTCGTAAAAAAAACCTGATGAATATTTCTTGTGAGAAATATGCAGTATGCATCAATAGACACATTTGATTTGAGTTTGAGTATGTTGGTAAGATAATTAGGCAGGTGTACAGTAAGTGGTCGAAAACAAGTGTCACTAGATGAGTTCTTTTCAATTTGGCATGAATCACCAAAGCAGTAGTTTGATCTAAATGATTATCCCACTGAGTGGAACAATTATAACTTGAACTGGGGGTTACAAATAGGTGTAGCGTCTAGTCAGAATGTTATGGTTATTGTCCTTGAATTTGTTGCACTATTTGTAGTTGGTATCAAGGTAAAATGGTCGTTAAAATGTCAAACTAAAATAAAAAGTAACTCAAATATAATTGGGCCACAGAGATGCTCTGGATAAAAAAAAAAGCCTTCCTCAGACCTTCTATGAAAATAAATAATACTTCTGCAACAATTATCATTCCTTCCAGTACACTGAATCATATTGTTATTGCAAGATCAGCCAAAAATACCTTCTAGCCCTAATCTCTACCAAAATGATATTGGTCTCTAGCTCCAACATCTATCGGGACATCTGTTCTTTTGATTTATGAGACACTTAGCAGATGAACAGACAAGATGAATACAATGCCTCTTTAGACAGAAGCAACATATTAATGTTGTCGGCTCTGTACTCTAACCACAAAACACATTGTTTTTGCTCTAACAGCACTTTTGTTTTCTTCAACAGTCTCCATTGAGGAGCATTGGCAGTGAGTGGTCGCTGTCGGAGCTGGACGTGTTGCTGCTGGCCGGCACGGTGGGACACACTCTCAGCCTGGCGGCCAGCAGCTTCGTGGAGGAAGAGCACCAAACCTGGTACTTCCTGCTCAACACCCTCTGCCTTGCCGTCTTCCAGGACGTCTGCCGCAAGTACTTCAGAGAGCAGAGGGGCACTGGAGACGAAGAAGAGTCTATCCTCCCTTCCAAAGACTGTCACCCCTCTCCCAAGGCAGAGATTTACTCAGAGAAGTGGCTAGCGTTAGCCACACCGCCATTCACTCTGCTCTGCTGCCGACTGCTGCGCTCCCTCAACCAGACCGGGGTGCAGTGGGCTCATCTTCCTGACATGGGACACTGGCTCAACAGGTAGGGTTTACTGTTCCTCTTTAATTAATCATTCAAAAATAGATTAAAACATGAGTCATTTTTTTTCATTTTTTTTTTGCCAGTTACTCCTCATGTCTGGTCATGATAGTGGTGTTTTTAACAATCCCCACTCCTTGCGTCAGCCAATACTTTAGCCTCTTAGCAAATGCTTTATTCACACAGGTAGTCTCACTGACATCAACACCTCTATTTCAAAATGAAGCTGGGCAAAAGAAATCAAATATAGTATGGCCATGATAATTCAAAACAAATACCTCTGGTCACAAGATGAAATCCATTTTAAAAGGACATTCCAATTCCTTTAGAACAGAAAAGGCTTCAAATCAAATCAAGTTTTATTTATATAGCACATTTATAAACGATTTTGTGCTGTACATAAAATAAAAATAGCCTACAGTAGAGACACTTTACAGCAAATACAACAGCACAGATTGTTCAGAATATCAGTATGAGAAAAACGACACCCTCTATCCTTAGACCCTCACATCGTACAAGGAAAAACTTCCAGAGAAAACCCACAGTTTAAGGGGAAAAATTGGGAGAAACCTCAGGGAGAGCAGCAGAGGAGGGATCCCTCTCCCAGGACGGACAGACGTGCAATAGATGCCGTGTGTAAATCGAAGTGATAATACATTTTACAGCATATAGACCAGGGGTGCCCAACCAGTCGATCGCGGGGAGATTCCCGGTCGATCGCGAGATGTGTCTAAAAATAGAACAACAATATTCTGTTTTATCGTTAATGTCCTGTAACATAATCTTCCTGTGCCAGAATAATGCACTTGAACGCATCAAAGCTTTGTGATTGGCCGGCGTGACCCCATGTGTCGGGGCGTGGCTGGTGAGCAGTGTGGGCAGTGTGCACTAGTTCGCTAACGTTGTCCGTGTCATCAGGAGTGACAGTCCGCACACACACAAGACTGCAATTATGGCAGAAGCAAAACATATATAATTTTCACTCCGAGTGGGAGGATGATTATTTTTGTATCTATTCCAATTCAAAGTCCATCTGTCTCATCTGCAATGCGAGCGTGGCTTTATCGAAGAAGGGTAATTTAGGAGCGGCATTTCAAAACAGTGCACAAACGCTACGAGACGGAATTCCCTCCTAATTCTGCCCTACGCTCCCAAAAGGGGAGGGGCCTGAAAGGACAGCTAAATGCACAGCAGTCCATTTTCACCAGGCCCAACAACAAGAGCAAGGCTGCTACCAGAGCATCTTATCGTGTCAGTCACGTTCTTGAGAAACACATGAAGTCTTTCTAAGACGGCGAAGTTGTGAAAGAAGCATTCCTGGAGGCTGCCGACGCGCTTTTGGGGGACAGTAAAAATAACAGTAGCATTTCAACAGGTTTTTGATATAATAAAAACTCAAGTTAGATACGGTTATTAATCTGCTGTAAGTTTTAGTTTGTTTGAACTTATTCATTATAATTATTGTACAAAATGGTATAAGAATGCAAACTTAAAGTGATTATAGTCTATTATCAATTCAGGTTAAGAAACTAGTGTTGCTTGCATCCTATTTTAAAGGCATTTATTTTTATACTCTACTAAAATGCAACAAGAAAAGGGTTTGATTATATTAAAAAAAAAAGTCTTTTTTATTGCACTTTGGCAGCAGATTCCTGTGTAGCTTCAGATCTGTAAGCCTAATTTATACTTTTGTAGCAACACTATTTTTATATAATGGCAAAGAAAGGGTTCAGAGTCTTTTATTTTTTCCCTGTGTCATATGTGGCAGCACTGTTCAATGTTTCTTGAAAACATTACCCACTGTAGTGACGTGTGAATAAACTCCAACTCTGTATCAACAACACTGTTGTGTAGCTTCAGTTAAATACTTGTATGTGTGTAGATTAGAAAGAGGTAAGATAAAGGATCTGCAGTATTTTATGAAGTATTAATCGTACAAAGGTCAGTTTTATACAAGTAGAAGTGTGTATTTACCTGGTAGTAGGCTGTCAGTAATGGCTACGCCTCTCTATTTGGACTGGTAGATCTCGGCAGACTGGCAACTTTAAAAGTAGCTCTCGGTTCAAAAAAGGTTGGGCACCCCTGATATAGACCGAATGTTAGGAAATGCATGTGTCTGTAATAAGAAGATGAATCCACGAGGATGTCAGCTACAATCCTGTGGAAGCCATCAAGACAGGACCGCAGAGACAAGTTCAGCCACGACCCGAAGTCCACGACTTAATCCAGAACTCAGGATAGAGGATCCAAGACACAGGACTACAGCAAGAGGATCAGCCTCGACTCCGGATCCCGGCGTAGATATAGATACACAACAAGAAAAAAGATTTGGCTGGGTTAATCGGAACAAGAGAATACACAGACACAGACAGAGAGGGAAAAGGTCATTGGATAAAAGTTATTCTTGATAACCCTCTAGAAAGATCTCATGAACTTCCCCACTCAATCTATCAAGACCCGAGCAGTTCTATTAGATATAGGATAAGAAACCGAGATAGGGAGCACAACAACCTATCTCTTCGTCAGATGCACTCCCCCGCTTATCTAAGCGACTCTGTACCCCGTTACCCTTTACAAGGCCATAGACCAGCAGAGGGAAAATGGGGGGTGGGTAAGGGTAAGGATTTGTAAGAATAAATCGCAAGGGTCTAAAGCAGGGGTGGGGAACCTGCGGCCCCCGGGCCGTATACGGCCCGCGAGACAATATATAAACACACGCAATAAAGAAAAAAATTAAAGAAATCTAGACCGCAAAATAATTAAACAAGCGAGTCCCTGTTTTTCCTAGCCATGGTCAGGGTCCTTGAATACAACACGAGCCTAACGTGTCATCACGTGGTATATGTCTCGTCTGACAGGGGTGTAGTTCTGACGGAGAGCACCAGAACGCGGCTCCGGCACTTCCAAAAATTGCAGTACCCATGAGGAGCCGTACACATGCCGCAGTTTTTGCGTGGCTGTGTCTTAGTTGAAAGCCCAGTGGCGATCTGTTCATCCGTCATACTGATCATACAGACAGTCAATAACTTTGTTGTTATTAGCATCTGGTTAGCTCGCTATGCTAACGAATATAAGAAGCTTTTTCTCCAACCAGTGAGGTAAATGCACATCTTTATATGATCATTATAGTTATAAAAAAATAAGAGAATAAAGTAAACAGGTATAAAATACTATATGACAGTAAAGTCATATTGTTATTAATAAACAAGAATACAGTTTGAAAGGGGAGTGATTTGTAAAATATCCATAAAGAAAAAGAAATCAGTTGACAGTTCTGTTTCATATGGGTGTTGAGAGATGTGTCCATAGATCTCCTAATTTTGCTCTCAAAGTGCACCAGATTGATGCTTTTAACTTCAACATTTAAAAAATAATCTTCCTGGGGGAGCATGCCCCCTGGACCCCCCTAGAGGAGATTAAGTCCCCCCCCCACTTAAATCATGTCCACATGGACAGGAAACTAAATACATTTGCACACATCTTGTGTCCAAATCTTTCTGTTTTGGTGGTCATGCCACACCGTGCACGTGCATGCATGCGTGAGTCATGGCAAGATATCTGGATTGAGAGGTTGCTTTTTCTTTGCACAGCATGAAAGAAAGGCCGAATGAATGGGCTGTGATTTTAGTATTTTTAAGCAGAGGACAATAATTTGTACGGCCCTCGGAGGATGTTGGAAAAATTGAAATGGCCCTTGAGAGGAAAAAGGTTCCCCACCCCTGGTCTAAAGGGAAAAAAAAGATGAAATATAAGGTACTATATTTTAAGTAATCCTATCTACTATTCCTATATTTGAATAATGTATAAACTATTTAAAAAATACTTTATGAAATCCTATGTTATGTTATAAATATTAAAATAAATGAATAAATAAATAGATAATTAAACAAAAGCCAGAGAGAAAAAGTGAGTTTTAAGTGTTGATTTAAAACCCCCCAGGGTCTGGGCCGACCTCACATGGAGGGGCAAAGTATTCCAGAGCCTAGGGCCAGCCGCTGCGAAAGCTCGATGCCTGGTCTTAGGCACTATCAACAACAGCTGATCAGCCGACCTTAAGGCTCTGCCTGGGGTGTAGCGATGGAGGAGTTCGGCTATATAGGCAGGAGCCAGCCCATTTAGGGCTTTAAAAATAAATAAAAGGAGTTTAAAATCTATTCTGAACCGAACTGGAAGCCAGTGCAATGAAGCCAGAATTGGGGTGATATGGTCGCGCTTTTTATGGCCAGTGAGAAGACGTGCAGCTGCATTCTGAACTAGCTGGAGGCGTCTAATTGAGGCCTGATCCATACCCACATACAGAGCATTGCAGTAATCCAGTCTCGAGGTAACAAAGGCGTTAATAACCTAGGTCTTTAAAAGATAAAAATGACTTGGTCTTAGCCAATAGTCGTATTTTGAAAAAGCAGGTCTTGACTACAGTGCTAACCTGCTTATCAAATTTAAAGGCGCTGTTGAAGGTCACTCCAAGGTTCATAACAGAGGGGAGGATATTTTTATTGAGGGAGCCCAGAATATCAACCGGGGAGACTGTTGGTTGGGGTCCAAAGAAAAATACTCTCATTAAGGGTGAGGAAGTTTTGACTCAGCCAGGATTTAATCTCTGTTAAGCAGTCCTTCAACTGCTGTAATGAGTTGGCATTTTGATTGAGAGGCAGAGATATCTGTACATCATCAGCGTAACAATGGAAGGGGATATTATGTTTTGTGATAATTGAACCTAGGGGCAGTATGTACAATAGAAAAAGGATGGGGCCCAGAATCGAGCCTTGGGGAACCCCACAGGTAAGAGGGGCTTTGGCAGAGGAGAAGACACCTAACTGCACTGAGAAGCTACGGTCCGTCAGGTAAGACCTGAACCATGCAAGGGCAGAGCCTGTAATGCCTGCGGACTGTTCAAGCCGTGACAACAGGATACTATGATCCACAGTGTCAAAGGCAGCAGTTAAATCTAACAGCACCAAAACAGCTGGGCTACCTGAATCGGCGGCTAAGAGCAGATCATTAAAAACTCTTAAAAGGGCAGTACTGTGCATAGGTTTAAAGCCAGACTGAAATTTTGCATGGATACCATGCGTGGTTAAAAATGACTGCAACTGGGCGTAGACTACTCGCTCCAGGGCTTTAGATAAAAAGGGTAGCTGGGAGATGGGCCTGAAATTTGCGAGAATGGAGGGATCGAGATTTTTCTTTTTAAGTAGTGGCTTAACCACGGCATGTTTGAAGGCAGCTGGGACACATCCTGAGCTAAGAGAAGTGTTTACTTTACAAGCAATAAAACACTTGCTCCAACTGATTCAAAAACATCTCAAAGGAAGCGAGAGGGAATGCTGTCTAAGGTGCAGTTTGTCGGCCGCAGGTGCTTGACTACTTCCGAGAGAGAAGAGAGGGATACAGGCTCAAAATGGTCGAGGACAGCAGGGCACAGAAAGGGAGCAGGATCTGGGGTAGCACTAGTATAGGCTAGCCTAAGAGCAGATACTTTTTCGATAACAAATTTAAGAAATGTATCGCAGAGAGTAGTTGATGGCACAATTGGAGAAGCATCACAAGGATTAATGATCGAATTGAGGACATTAAAAAAGGACATTCTTAATTTCACTGAAGACTACGTCACAGAACGGAAGCATAAGACAATCATGAAAGTATAATATAAAATATTTAAGTATAAAGAGATGTTTGTATTAGAAATCTATTTCTATTTGTGAGGAGGAGTTATTAAATCCAGTTTTCCAAGTGTTGTTTGAATATATGGTAAAGTTCAAATGTGTTAAAAATGGATTTAATTAGAGAGCATAGATTAGGTTCTGTTAGCTAGGCTTATTGAACCAAACTAGTTTAACAGTGCTACACAGCTGGCAAGCTAAGTTGGCTTGTAAAAGTTGGATGTTTTGAGGAGGCAGCAAAGCAGAAAGAATAGTGTTAACAGCAGCAGCTACCTGGCTGATTTTGAATTACTCTTGGCAGCTATGTAATTACTGAGATGATCCCCAGGGAAAAGACACACTCTATGAATAGCAAAAATATCGAGTGGTTTGTTTCTCTATTTCTCTTTAGTACCTTTAAAGTAATGGAGTTCCCTTTAAACAACACAAAAGAGCTGGATTTATAGAGTGATTATATTAGTGTTCAGACGCTTATCTTGAAGTATATTGGACATAAAACCCATAAGACAAGGCAGAATTATTAGCCTTTTTCATGCGGATAGGTGGGAACATATAGGTGACAGAAAAATATAAGAAGGACTTTTCAACACAGCTACAGAAAATCCAAGATAATAGGCTTCTTTTACTATTTTAAGTACGACCATTCAGCAGTCTCACAGACATACATTCATTGTAAGAAAAAGCGACCAATTTGTCCAAGGACAAAGAAGCCTCAGTAGACTGGAACACAATCAGGTAACAATCCTTTTTGGCTTTCCACCTACACAAGTTCACTCCTGTTCTGTGGTGAGAATTGAAGGCCATTATGGGAAATATAGGAAATACTTCATGGGGCTGGTTGAGTGAAATATTCTAGGAAATTACACTTGACTGCAAAATAAGTCCCTGAACAATTTAGTGATCATTCAGTGACATTTAGAAAGGTGTAAGGTGTTCACGTTATACAAGTCTTTGCTCCTGACACTGAAACATTTTAAAGGGTGTTTTTCTGGCTGAGAAGCTGACAGGACCATCCACTTACAGTAGCATTTATTTTTTGAAAATTCAAGGAGGGAAAATAGCTTTCTGTGATTGCTTGGTCTGTAGAAAAACGGGGTGATTTCTCAGTAAAACCGACTGTTTCAGAGCCATTAATATTCCGTCAACAGAATGGGGCAGGGGATTATGGTTTGTTCTTCAACATGCATTGTGGAATAGAGATGTTGATTCTGACCTTTTCCCTGTCCAGCGTTGCCCTTTCTTGCTGCCTGTTGCTCGGATAATGAGATCTAGGTAGTGTTACGCCTCATCCTGTCTGATCCACAGAACGTCCAAATACACAGCTTCTTTTCAACTCTGATATATGCCCTTTGAGGTCTTATTACCTGTGTGTGCTCAGTGGAAGTGTAATTTCATACTACATACTATTGCCTGAAATCCAGTGAACAATTGGAGTTCTATGCCTCTTTAAAGTTTAAACTACTCCTTGAGGATATGACTGGCTGTGTTTCATCTCATCAAAATGTTCTCTGTTGCTCAAAGTCTACGGTGCTTCAAGTGTTGCTCTTTCTTCTTTGATTGATCAAATAACCTGATGAATTTTTGCTTATTTGATTTTGGTGTCAAAATAGATACAACATGAACTGTTTATGTGTTGTAAAGCAACAGCATGTTTCATTTTCCTCCGATGTTGTGCTCTTCATTGAAACACTACTGTTGTAACTACGGACTGTTGTAACTACAGACAGCTGTAACGTTATACGTGCAATTTTTCAAGCAAATTCCTTAGCTAGCACAGCTAAACATGAAGCAAGTGCAAAAACACAAGATATAGCAAACCAGCTAACCTTCTTAATAGTGCAACAGCAAAAAGGCCTTCCCTGCATCTGCCTTACAGCTTTTTAATGTGTGAAGCTCTCACTTGCTCCTTGCCAGCATTCCCCATTGCCCAAGGCCTGGAAATCTTCTCCTCCCAGCATTCAAAGCTTGTGTGCTAGCTGTGTAAACACCTACATTCCCCAGGTGATCAAAGAAAGCAGTCCTGGCAGCAGGGCAAACTGAGATAGCAGCAGTTAGCGTTACTTTAGCAACAAGAACACTTTTCTGTCTATCAGGAAACTGTAAATGTTTGAGAACCAAGGCAGAGCAATAGGAGAGTATCAGAGGGATAGTTAGAAAACATCACCTGAATGACATAGAAGTTACATTTTGCAAAAAGTTGTCGAGAAGGGTTATTCAGACATTTTTTAAATGTAAAAGTTTTTTATACTTTTGCACATTAAAGTTTAAGTGTATCCGCCACACGTTATAGTATGCATGTTTTTTAGGTTTTTGCGCATGTAAATTGTCCGCCTGACACACATTCAGTTTAGCCTGTGTTTACTTCCGCGACATAGTGACATCACTATGTAAAGAATGCGCTTCTATTGGCTAGCACTCCAATACATTACGTGATCTAGTCTAAGGGGCGCGACATCTCTAAGCGGTTGACCAATCACAACAGAGCCAGCCAGCTAACCAATCAGAGCAGACTGGGCTCTGGTTTCAGACAGAGGGTGAAAAGAGGTGCTGCAGCACAGACAGTATGAGAGAAATAAAGAGCTTTTTGAACATTAAAGCATGGAGACACTAGAGTCACAAAATACAAATATGAACCTGAACATTTGCAAAATAGTGCCCCCTTTAACAAAATATTATCATACCAGTTAGTCACTTTTGTTGCTATTAACTCAATTAAGTGGATTAATTACAACTCGGATATTCGACAGGCTAACGCGCTACATACCACTCATTTTTGCACATCACTTTGATTCAGGGCCTAAAGTGGGACTGACAGAGACACCAATGTTCTTGGTAACATTACAATTATTTAAAAGTTATTATTTTAGGGTTAAAAGGTCACATAAATGGTGCTTTAAATGAACTCCATATCAGACTGCAGCCTTTTCTTCACCCCACACCTGTCTGCTTCTTTGTTATGTTTTCCAGCTCTGAACACCGGACCGTTCTCTCCCTGCTGGCTGCTTTCTGTTTGGTTTTTATCTACCTCCTGGTTCAAAGACGATGCTCATGGGTTTCCAAGGTTGCCCTCGCCCTCGGACTTTTGGGTGTCTACAGCTACCGAGCAGCTGTTGGCAACGTCTTGTTTCCCTGGCAACACTCGGGCCGAACTACATCCAAGTAAGTTTTTTTGTGAACCCCTATGATTGCGATTTCATTCACTGTAGCAGTCGTCAAATTGCTGTCCCCTGTTAGTGGGTTGTTTTACAGAGCACGGTGAGCGTGGAGGCTGCAGTGCTGCAAGTGTCATTAGGGACGAACACCCGCATCTCTTAAACTGTGATGATTAACTGCTGGACAGCTTTTTTTATTTCCTGACATCTAACAGCAGTAAATCTCTCGGACCTAGTGTACCAGCAAGTCCTGAATAAAAAATTCTGGCAGTGTATTAAATTAATTACACTAAAATGCGAGACACACTCTATGACGGTTGATTTAAATTGTCACTTGGTATCAGTGGTATAAACAGAATGGTACCTTTTTTATTTGTCTCCTCCAGCACAAGTCTCACCCTCCCCTTCTGTCGTCTGTAAGCGATGAAAACAAAGTCACGTTCAGTCACAACACTGAGAACAAAGCCAGCTCATTAGAGCATAGATTGAGCAGAGATAGTGAAAAGGTAATACATAGTAAAATATTGAAATAAAAGCTTGTAAATGTGCTTTTTATTTGGCTTGATAATTTGTTTTTGTTTAGTTCCCATGACAAAAATACAAAACAATGCTTTGCTCTCCATTGTTCAGAAGTTACAACAAAGTGTTAAAAGTCCAACTCTTTGGTTAAGTGCTTCCATCCAGATGAAGGTATTAAAGTCTTAATGCACGTCCTTTAGTTACCTATTCACCCTCAGTGACTGTCTTTGGTATCATTCTATAGTAACACTTTTCTGTTTTTTAATAAAAATTAAACAACTTTATTTGTATAGCGCGTTTAATTCACTAAGTGCAGCTTACAAATTAAAATCGAGAGAAATTCTATTCAGGTCAATGCTGGAACCTTTTTTCACACATAAAAACATAATATAATGATTCAAGGAATACAAGGATGTAAAAAAGGTACGATAATAAAAAAGTACAATAAAATAAATAGTGATCCAAAAGTGACAGATAGCCCTCTCAGTAAAACAAAGGAAGACGTAAGAAAAAACAAATAAATAGAATAAGATGTTAAGACACAATTTAAATAAATAAGTACAAAAATGTACACCAATAAAAAGAGGGATGTCACTACAAAAAGCATTACAAAATGCTCTGCCTGTCAACACCCTGAACTAGGATAGTAAACACGATGAATATATTATAGGTGAGGCGGGGAAAAGTCATATTAAATTGAGCGATTCTTTGACAGATCTGGGTTAGAATTGAAGAATATCCCTTAGAAGACTGAACACATTTGTAATGATGTAAAATGCTTTAACATTTAGACATTAAACTACCTGCTGTACTGCTTGGTAATAAGGATGTTGCTTTTTGTGAGAAAATAAACCTGTTCATCTCAATTCCTATATTGCTCTTGAGTTCCTCCTGCTATCTTTTAAATATAAATGCTGAGAGGAGTTTGGATTCCTTCGAGCTGCTGCTGCAGCACTGCAACCCTTGTTGTGAACACCTGAGGGAAGGAATCTCCTCTCCCAGCCCCTCAAAATTCAATCAAACACACAAGTTTCATAATCACATTCATTGTACCCGACATATGATATAACAGTTCATGCGTAGCACAACCCTCCCCTTTTGTGCACCTGAGACAATCTGTTGCGTCCTTGAACTCACCATGAATAATGCAAAATCATGTTTAACGTGGGCTTTGAAAAATGCTTGATTATCCTTGAAGATTGATGCCTCTTCGACTGCGTACCCAGAACCCTTTAGCGCAATCTATATATAGCTGTTGTTAGCAATTGTCCGAAAAGAGGGGAAATCAACAATCTTGCAGCTCCTAAGTGTGGTAATTTTTCATTCTGCAGACTGTAGCTTGGCACAGAGTTATCTCCCACTAACCCCCCGTCAGAAAAATAATGAGTGTGCTGGGCTGCACACAGTCTTCCTGTCTAGATTTCCTGACCTTCCTTCATCTACCACCGGTACCTGGCCTTCCCTAACCTTTCCTGTTCTCCTTGGCAGTCTCTCCTACTTCCTTAGCTAATTAAAATCTCAACCTCTCACCCTCACCCATTCAAAGACACCTGACTAATGCCATGCAGGGACCCTGGCTCCTTTTGACGAACTGCATGATTGACAAGGTTGCCGTTGACCCAGTCCTTCAGCTTTTTCTTCAACAAGTTGATCATTACGGCGCTCCACCTCAAGGGTGTATTTTGGACATAGTCTGTGAATTCCTTGCCAGATATCTTAGCAAAAACAAACTTTTAGTCTTGGGCAATGACAATGATATTCAGTCCATCCCAGACGCCGTACTCTGATTGCCTGGCGAGGAGAAGCTATATCTGTTTTTATACTTTAATGTAGATTAGCGTCCATTTGCTGATTTCATTCAAAGAATGTTGATGATTTCTCATGGGCTGGATATACTGTATTTATTTGATTTGGCTTATGTTAACTACAATGTAGCCGAATTTAAGTTTTTTTTCCGTGGTGGAAGAAGTACTGCTACTTAAGTCGTAATGCGTTACGGCAAATCAGAAATATATTAAAATACTGGATTAGTATTATTGATGCTTTCACGCACACTGATGAAGGTGTGTACTGCAGCCTATACTTACTTATATGTTTATTTATTTGTTGATTTGTTTTTTGTATTAGCTACTAATCTGAAAAGTTACCTCACGTGTCAAATAAATGTAGTGGAGTAAAAAGTCCAACATTTGCTTACAAAATGTAGTGGGGTAGTATAAAGAAGCATAATGAAAACACTTTAGTGCAGCACCTCTTTTCACCCTCTGTCTAAAACCAGAGCCCAGTCTGCTCTGATTGGTAAGCTCGCCGGCTCTGTTGTGGTTAAGCGCTTAGTGATGTCCCAAAGTGTTGGAGCGCTAGCCAATAGAAGGGTTAGGGTTACCTAGTGATGTCACTATGTTCCAGGTGTAAATAAAGGAGTCCAATGGAGGCGTTTCAGGCAGGGGAGGAGTGTGTGGGAGAGAAACTCCCTCTGGAGGGAACATAGGGATTTTAGCCTTTGCAGACCATACACATGCACACAAACCTACTGTATAACACACTACAGGAAAGGGAGAACCCCAAAAAGCATTAGAGGGCCCCTTTAAATACAGTATTTGTGGATGCACTTCGTAACATTCTACCATTAGTTTATTTAGATAGAATATTAAGAGCACTTTCTCTTTCTCTAGAATGAAAAAGAAACATGTTGCATTTTTCAATACCTTGTTTTTTCTTCCGCAACATAATGTAAATGTTAAAAGCAGTGTCTTTGTTGAGTTAAAGTCTGCTGTTCCTGGGTTACTCTCTCTGTAATTGTTATCAGAGTAAAGCCCCCTGACAACTCCCCGGTTCCCTCCTCGCCTTCCCTTTGTGCCAACGGCCTAATTGCGATGTTGCATCTTTCAAAATGGCTAATGGGGTTGAGAAACGCCAACGCTGCTCCCTTTAAACGGTTCAAAGAGTTACTGTGGATACAGTTTGTCTCTCTGTGTCTGTTTCTCTCCTTCTCTCTCACACACACCCTTCCTTATGGCATCATCACAAATGAACCTAAAAATAGACAGCCAGTGAACTGACAGAGCAAAGTTCTGCACCCCGCATTATTTATATTAAATATCGAGGGGATCACAGAGTATGACCCTGGCATTAATAACAATTTTAAAACAATCTTGGCGAAAGAGGCAATTGAGGTAACGAGAAAGGCTGAAGCCAATCACATTTTCTAAACAAGTGATCAAAAAGGAAATAGCTCGACATCAAAGAATCTGGCTGAAGGCCAAGTCTGTCTAAGCCTTTATACATCAGAGCCAAAGTTTCTGTCATCTCCGTCCTCTTTCTTTTGCATTTATGGCATATATTCTACCAAACATAAAGCCACAAGAGGCAACGCAAACGTCTGTTTTCATCTCTGTGTGTGCACGTGCTTCACACCTGCACAAAACATGACCCATTTTATCATGTACTACTTTATCTAGACAGCCACTGTTGTGCAGGTTCCCAATTTAAAAATATTCATGCATACCGATCTCGCTTAAAAATGGAAATGTATTCAAACTCGTCTCAAAACACCTGTGAACCCCTGCCATACACACACGCAGACAGACACAGACTCACACACCGAATTCATCTCTCAGTTTTATTACCCAAGAGGTAAACTATTTTATAACCCTGTTTCAAAGGCAATTCTGTGTTTGTTGAAAATATTATTGGTAACATTTAACAAATCCTTATTCTCTGCTGATGTTAAGCATTGTTCATAATAGAGCTTTAGTGTGTACTTTATCTTTCTTTAATATAGAAAAAAGCTTATTTATTTGTAATCTAACATAAAGCTAAAAACACTAGACATAATCACACTGCCAGCACTATAGCAAGTGTTGATCTTTTGGAAGTGTTTCTCAAAGTGGGGGGCGCAGAGGCATGACGGGGGCGCCAGAGACCAGGAGGACCTTTTTTTTTTTAAACAAAATTGTTATCACGTCGGCATGACCGGCGGAAGTTACACTTAGAAACCTTAGAAACCTATGAGGGCGCTGTAGGATACAGGTGTGTAATGTACATTTTGAGGATGGAAGGTCAATAAGCGGCATCAGGGGGGCGCTAGCGGGTGCTGCAGGTCCCCCTGAGATAGCCATAGCACCAGGGTGGGATTTTCATGGAGGCCATGACGGCCATGGCCGTCGTAGCCCCTCGGTCTGGCCGTTATGCCCCACAAATAATTGTACGTCCTACGGCCACCATGGCCTTTGGGCCCCTCACACTGTTAAAATCTTGAAGTTGCTTTAAAAGCATCAGAACAGTGGTTTCTGAACTGCATTATGCTGCGTTCACAACGGACACGATGCGAATATTCGCATTGCTCTAACCGCTGGAGTTTCACCCTGTTTCACCGCGGCTGTCAGCTGTGTTTACTCCTGTCACAGGGCGCGCTGGAGAGGGGGCGGGGCTTATATCCATGTAAATACTGTGGTGGAAACCAACTACGACAAACTTAACCTATTTTACCGGGATTTAATTGTAATACACGTTTCAAAATTATGCCGAATTAACTAAATACTGGTAACGGTTAGTAAAAACCATGCTTTGACAAGTGTGCAGACAAGACGGCAGGCGAAAAACCTTTTAAAATGCATGTTTTCTGAATGGAGATCGGATCGATCAGGCTAAACTAACGTTGTAGCTGCTCCGTCCAATCTCACACCAACGTCCTAAAGACAGACATGACACAGACAGTCTGTGGTATACACACACACGAATGAGCTGTTTCTTCTGCTCTGAAATGGAATCTATTTGTTACATATTAATATAATTTGTGATTTGATTTCGGATTTGTGAATGGGAGAAGTAGTAGATGGAAAACATACCAAACACTAATTAATCAAAGTAAACTATTTCATTTTATACACGGTAATACTAAGGAGGCATAGGCCTATAGGATGATATAATGGTTGATATTATTGTTATAAAAAAAGTGATTTGTTTTCCATGTCATTCGTGTGTTTTTCTTATAAGAAAGTTTATTTATTTGTAAGCTCCAAATCCAAATGTTTCCCTCAATGGCCTTTGTGCCCTGGCATGTGGCCTTTCCGCCCTGAAAAAACGTGTGACACCAAAGGACAAATGGCCTTGCCCCTAAAATGACGAAAATCCAAGCCTGCATAGCACCCCCAAGAAATGTATGTCTTTTTTATTTTTATGTGTGGAATTCATAATTTGAAAAATGATTGATTCGAAAATAATATTCTACAGTACAGTACAAGTACGTCTGGGTCTCTGTGTTTCATTCAAGCTCGGCTCTGTGTGTGTGTGGAACAAGCCAGTTTGTGTGCGTGCGTGACTGAGAGAGAGTGCACACCGGTACCGGAGATTGTTGTTGTTAGCATCTGGTGCTAGCTAGCTACACTAACGGATATAAGGAGATTTTTCAACAACAAGGTGGAGGGAGAGGCTCAGACTGAGAGGCTCAGATAACCTCAGCTCAGTGAGGTAAAGGACTCTCTCAGTGTTTAGATTATCTCAGTGTGTCTCAAACGGTTTGGTCACGATTAATGTAAACAATTATTTCCGAGGCACACGTTTATACGATCATTATAGGTATAAAAAATAAGAGAATAAATGAAAAACAGTTATGAAATACTATGACAGTAAAACAAGAATAGAGTCTAAAAGGGGAGTGATTTGTAAAATACCATAAAGAAAAAGTAAATCTTTTTTACAGTTCTGTTTCATATGGGTGTTGAGAGGTATCTATAGACAGAGGTGCACATAACTTTTTTGCCCTGGTTCTCAAAGGAGCACCTGGAGATGTTGCTTGGTGCTCATCCTTAAAGTGAAATAAACCGTAACTTTTGAGGGGTCTTGACTTTATTTGCCGGACACACGGCGCTGAACACACATGCAGAGGTGAACACAAAACACACATGCAGAGGTGAACACAGAACACACATGCAGAGGTGAACACAGAACACACATGCAGAGGTGAACACAGAACACACATGCAGAGGTGAACACAGAACACACATGCAGAGGTGAACACAAGACAACATTAGCACGACCAGTAATCCTACAAGCTGTCCCTCCTGACTGTTCTCCTCACTGTCTTCCTCTCTGTCAGACATGGTAGCTGATGATGTAGGCCTACTACTTCCTCTCTGGTTGAGTCTGCGATTAGCTGCTTGCATCCACAAGTCAACAGCTGGTTTTGGGTCGAAAGTCTCTGTTGTCATCTTAGACAAGTGGATGTAATCAAATAAGTATGTGAACATAACCAATAACCTACCATAGCCAATAACAAATGAATGTAACTTATTTTATTTATGTTGTTCATTCATATCTTATTTTACCTTAACATTTATTTATTTATGCATTTTTTTTTATCTTTCCAGTTTTAAAGGATATTTTTGGTTACTGTCCTATAGTATACATTGGAATGATTTCAAACCTGTTTATCCCAATAATTATAAAGGAGAGCCTTGGAAATATGTGTTTACATAAATTGTGATCAAAACATTTGAGACCCACTGAGATAACTTAGACTAAAGTGAGCTATCTAAACACTCAGTCCTTTACCTCACTGAGCTGTAGTTATCAGCCTCTCAGTCTGACTGGAGAGGACTCTCCCTCCACATCATTGTAGAAACATCTTCTTCTTATATCCGTTAGAGCAGCTAGCACCAGATTCTAATAACAACAGCGCCGGTACCGGGCGGTGCACCCTCCCTCTCTCCCTCGCTCACTCGCACTTTGGCTGTGAGCTGCGGGCGCCAGATAAGCCAACATCCCCCATTTTCATCACTTACAGAGCCCATCAAATGAAACGTGTAACCGGGGTGAAAACGGTGTTACATTTACTTAATTATGAATATTGTTACATCAAGGCCGAAAATTAGGATGAGCACCAATGGTCAAAAATGTTTTTTTCCCTCCCAGAGCTGCCAGCGCAGCGCCTTCACAGATCTGGCGCCCTAGGCGAACATCTATAACCATACTTGCCAACCCTCCCGATTTTCGACCCCGACCCTGAGTTCATATGCAACTCGCAAATATCTTTCTCTCTCTCCTCTCTTCCCTCTTCCCTCTTCTCTCTCCTCTCTTTTCTCTTCTCCTTTCTCTCTCTCCTCTCTCTCTCTCAATGTTGTTTTTCAAATGACCCGGTGCTCTTTTTATGGCGAAGGTGCGCATGCGCACCTGCGCACCAGTTATGTGCAGCCCTGTCTATAGATCTCTTCATTTTGCTCTCAAAGTGCACCAGATTGATGCTTTTAACTACAATATTTAAACAAAATCTTCCCGGGGGAGCTTGCCCCCGGACCCCCCTATGTTATGTACACTCCCCACAAAAATAGTACTTTACCCCTGCTTACACCTATATGCCGTGAGCTGATTATCGAGCCTTCATTGTAACAGTCGTGGGTGCACTGTGTGTGCGTGTGGGGAGTGTTGCAGTAGAAAATGTCACTGTAGCAACCGGTACATTAATGGGAAACCCTAAATGTTTGAGCACCCTCTATGAAACGTCAAGCTACCCCACAGCACCCCCAAAAGAAATCTCTGGCGCCACCACTGAGCCTGCAGCCGCGTTTTGAAGAAATGTGCAGTGCCAAACAGGCTCATTGCAGCCACTAATGCTGTGATAAGACACACTTTTTTGCCAAATATCAGCATTTTCTTTCTTTTCATCTTTTTGCACAGATTGCAAAGTGGCAAAGTATTATAACTTATTGTTCTAGCAAAGGGATTGCACAATTTTTGAGCACACAGACTTATGGAGCATTGTTTTATTATCACTGTTCTAGCAAAGGAATGTTCATGTTGATGTATTTGAATAAATGTTAAATTGGCCCAATACGTGATTATTTGTGTTGGGGGGGCCCGACTTTTTTTTCTCCTCCAAAGTGGGGCCTGACGGAAAAAGTTTGAGAACCACTGCTATATGGGGTGCTGGATGTCTAAGTCCACATGAAATTACTTAGTAGTAACCACAACAAATAATGACATAGAGTGAAGCCTGTTTTGTTGTAAATATCAGCCTATAAATAGTGTAAACATTTCTTTTTTTTTAATAAAGTAAAAAAAAGTTTCAATCCATTTTCTCAGTGTGTGTGAATAAATCAGGATGTAGACTAAGTTGCACAGCATCTTAGCAATGGCCTCGAAAGGCTTAATAACATACATATAATGTTACTTTTTCAGAATCAAAGAATACATTTATTAATCAGAGCACTTGGATAAGAATGTAGCACTTGTGAGATGACATTTTCATGAATTTTGGGGGGGCGTGTGGCACAGTGGACTATTACGTTGGTGTTGGGATCAGGGGAGCACAGGTTCAAACCCCACTGCAGTCAGCATGTCGTTGTGTCCCTGGGCAAGACACTTCACCCCGAATTGCTCCTGTGGGGATTGTCCACAGTATTGAGTATGTAAGTCGCTTTGGATAAAAGCGTCTAACAAGTGACATGTAATGTAATGTAATGTAATTCAGTCTGCCAAATGCTCCCATATTGATCCAGTGGTTTGTAGTGGAACTAGCCGTTTTGTTGGTAACCATTGTTTCAAAGTCTGGCACTTTGTCCCAGTGGCATTTTAATAGTTTCGACTTTGAAATGCCTAGATTTATCCCATAGAAAGACCAGGGCTCAGACAAAGTGGGCTGTCCCTCCTCATCCTCAGGCGTCTGCTGCAAAGCTTCCTCTGGCAGTGAATGACTTGTTTTGGCTGATTTACTGTAAGTGTTGGCCCGATGCAGGTGATTGATAAAGGGGATATAGCAAACATGTTGAGAGGATTGGTCGTAGTCTTACCTTTTCTTATTGACTCGCTGGAACACCAACGCTTGTTTCCAAGGTAACATAGAATCCAGGCAGCTCCTCTGTACCACAGCTTGACAGGCTACAGTTTTCTGTCCACTGCTACTATGAACATCACAAACTGCAGCAAACAAGATCAGATTGATTCAACAGATCGAGTTTTCTCACAGAGCAAGGTGGGGGATTCCCTGAGGCTAAAGAAGTCCTGAGAACAAAAAGCTGACATTTCCCTCAATAACATGTCATATTTATGACTTAATAAACACCAATCAAAGTTCAAGTTTATGAAAAGTTTAATAATTTAAAAACTTGTGACATTATTTTTTTCCAATTTCATTTCTACTTAGGTCAAACCAGTGAGAAGATAACATGCAGATCAATGTAGAATAACTTGATATCTTATGTTTATGTAGGACCCCATTCCTCATAAGGAGCTGGTGCATAGGATTGCAAAATTCCGATAATGTTCAGGGTGGAAAATTATGGGAAATAAAGTAAACTATATGGAAATATAGTTATTATTTGTTCAGACTTTATTTACCATTTCATATGCACATAGTCACACTTTTTGCCATGTTCTAAACAGACAAAATCCATGAATTTGACATCTATTCATTCAATTCCACATTAATATTACAAAAATTAGCTAGGATCTATCAAATATCATGAAACATAAAATAGAATCACCCAGTAGACAGTGATGTGGAATCAAGAATGCATTGTTGTAATTATACTGGATACCTATTGGGGTGCTGGCTTATGATTTATACTGTGATAAGGGTGCGCTGCATAATGCATTGCCTGGTTCAATTCAATTCAAAAGCTTTATTTATCCAGGTGAAATCCCATTGAGATCAATGATCTCTTTTTCAAGGGAGACCTGCAGCAGTAGGTTCCACATGAAGACATAACAACTTAAACAACAGAACAACAAAAGGACATACAGAAACATACAGCACATCATACAACCTTTACCGTCCTTTAAATAAAGTCATGATAAAGTGTAAGGTATGAAAGCAACACTAGAGTAAGTCAGCTTGAGAGTAATGCTGTTTCGTACATATTCTTAAGGTATAGTGATTTTCAATGTGTAAGGGAAACTTCTGCAGCAATGGAGCCTCAGGACTCAGAGAGACACGAGGAGAGTTGGAGCTGTCAAACACTGGTGGTTTTATTACAAGTATCGGCCGGAGAATTTCACATCACAAGTCACAGCAGCAAGAGGTTCTGACTGCACGGGTGGGTTACCACATCAATTCTGCCCAGCCTCTCTCTCTCGATAGCCCTTTTAACTAGTTCAGAGAGAATAAACAACATATTTGGGGAGATACACTAAACAGCTGGGATCACTGGAGATATCCCAACATCTGGAGACACTGAATCACTTGCCTGACTCTTAGGCTCTGTGACTGAGAGTTGACCAGTCATAAACTGAGATAACAGAGTCAGGGTTGGTCATAAAACGTCAACAGGCAGAAAAGTTAAATATCTTAGGAGTAAGGGAGAATTATTCTCTGACACAATGTACCTGACTGGATATACTTTGATCCGTTGATTAATGACTGCATTACTGAATCTGCTTTAATGAATGTTTAATGACCCGCCTTGTTTAATTAATCTGACAGTAGTAATGTTTCGAGGCTCAAATTCTCATGACCACATGCAATCTCAACAAAACAAAACGAACTCTTATCCATTGTTCTTGGTGATAAATGTGCTCTGCTGGAGACACAGCTGAACACTATTATCATCTCGACAACTTTGGCCTCTTCTTTGTTATTGTTCTGGAATAAGACTGCTGCGACCTTGGTGTTTGCTCGGTGGTCTGAACAGCAGAATGCTAAAGGAAAACGACTTTTACAAACTCCTATATAGAAAATGGCCAATTGTTTCTGAAGAGGTTTGTTGTTTAATAATGACTTTACAATTACACCTTCTGTAGCCTGGAACTTAATCTCCCTCTAGACTGAAGATCCAAAATGTTTTGCATAGTGCCATCTTCACTTGTTTGGAAAATGGATTACGTAATCCCCCTTTTAGCTGAATGACTCATTTAAGTATGACATGAAACGTTTAGGAATGTAATGGTGCAAAGCTGTGCTGTTTGGTAAACTACAATCAGGAGACACTTGAAATAACTGCCGCCACTTTGGTGGGGCTGCAATTGGGGAAATGGCGTTAACAGCAAATAGCCTTGATAGCTCAGAGATGGAAGAGGGATTTCTGCGTCAGAATTTGTCAAAGCAACAAGATTCCTTTCTGTTGGTTCCTGCTTTCTTTGTGGGAAGCATGGTATTAAAGAGGCCCTATTATTCTTTTGGGGTTTTTCCATTTCCTGTAGTGTGTTATTTAGGTTTTTGTGTATGTAAATGGTCTGCAAAGATTAAAATCCCAAAGTTCCCTCCAGAGGGAGTTTCTCTCCCACACACTCCCCCCCCCCCTGACTCCATTGTTAACTTCCGTAACTTAGTGACATCACTGCGTAAAAACCCGCACTTCTATTGGCTAGCGCACCAACACACTGTACGTGATAGGCTAAGGGGCGGGACATTTCTAAGCAGTTGACCAATCACAACAGAGCCGGCCATCCAACCTGAAGCGCAGGCAGTATGAGGCAAATAAAGCACTTTTTGAACATTAAAGCATTTCAACATATCACAATAGGGACACTAAATACAAATCAGATGTGAAATGTCCTCTTTAAGAAAAGGCATGGTACTTTTTGTAAACACAAACATAAAGCCGTTTTTTCCCACAGAAGTTAACAACTAAGCCCGGCAGCTGAAATCCATCACTGTCCTCGCATACAATCAAATCCAGGCCAGGATTTTCCTTTTTTCCTTTGCATCAAATAATGATGAATACAATCCCTGCCACATTGTTCGGGGAGTTGTGAATAATAAAGAATAGTGCTGTATGGAACATATTACTCTGCTCCTTTCCTACGCTGGAACAGGTTTCCACAAAACACACTGATTAATAATACATGTCCAATACTTGCTCAACTCCTTCAGGGTCAGCTATTATCCTGTCGTACTTTTCAGCTTTGACTTCATTCTGCTGCAGCGTCCCTTCACCTCGTGTCAGCGCTCTCTTGAGAAGAAGGGTGTTTGCAATGTTATGATTGTGAAGGAAAAGATTTTCTAAAAGCTTTTGAGCCCTTGTAGTTTGGAAATATGACCAGAAGCTACTTTAAATAATGATGAGGGGTACTGGGATCAATAGGTACAAGTAATATAAAATGGTGTATTCTTAATGACTGGGTTAATCTCTTCATGTTTGCTAAGAATATAATTAAAAGTGTCAGTTTCCTCAGGCTGTAATTCCTTTAAAGAAGCATTGATTTCCCAAACGTCATTAGCTCTTAATGCTCTCTTTCCTTCTTCATTTGTACTGAAATGGAATAAAACCACTTATCACTGTAGCTCCTACCACTCTTTTATTTTCTGTTTTTTAAGGCCTAATTCAATTATTCCTCCATTTTGGACATATATTAATGAATGTAAGTTAATTAAAATGTAGATATTAAAGGTGGGGTATATCATTTATTTCAGAAACACTTTTTGTTATAATCCATGGAATACTCTTAACATTCCGATAGCAATGAATATATTAAATGCTTTGACAATAAATACATACAAAAAATTAATCTGTGGAAGCCGTAGCACTGTAAAAAGCACGACCAATCATCTGAGCCGGCCCGGCTAAAGTAACTGGATGGTCTACCTGCCTGTCAGCCTTCCATCTGTGCACAAACTTATCTCCTGCCCTCATTGGTCATGTGCGCGTTCGTGTGTGTTGGAGGAGGGGCTCTAAGGAAGTGGCAGATTTTTTCCGGTTGTGTATTTTCAAATTCTAGCGCACTCGAGCTGGTTCCTCCAAAATTACCTACCCCACCTTTAAGGATGAAAAAGTATTTTTATTGAAGTTTATGTGAATTAAAGAAAAAGCTGAATGCCTGAAATGTAAATTGAACTAAATGTAATGCCCACACAATCGAAAGCACTTTTCCTTTAAAGCTTCAATTTGGGACCTTTTTGAGCATATCAATTATTGATGGTTGGAAAATGATTTTTTGTCGAGTAAGCCTTTTAGAAGAAGAGCCTTGTTTAACCTTGTAGTAGCTTCAGCTTTTAGACTCAGATTTACAGGGCAGTCATTATGGGCCTTAGCCATCGTTAAGTCTGCATTCAATCTCGCTGACGTGAATTTAAAGCTTATGTAGCTTACTGATCATCCGTCAAACTATTAAAGATAGGACATCCTGTTTCCTGTTAAATGTGTGGGGCAAAAGAGGTTGAGTCATAGAGAAACAATTGTGCATGTAACCAACCAGAGCTAAGAAAACAAGCACAGTTTTCTGATATCAGAAAGACAATCATTTTCAAATTTAACAAACTGAAGTGGGACAAGCCAACTGTAAAAAAAAAAGGCCAAATTCCAAACCGACCCCCACACACTCCTACTCCGTGAAGCATTGAACTCCATCTGTAGTCTCACTCTCCGCTGAATGAAACAATGGTTTCAAATCATCATCATATCTGACAACAAATATTCAATAATAATGATGATAAAACCCCCAAAAAACTTTAGTGACATTTCTTTTTTTTTGAGTTTCTTTTTGTTTCCAGATCTGATGTGTATTACCTGGTTGGCTTTACAGCAGTCCCTATAAATATGAAGTACCGTTTAGACTAGACACGGATACACTGTATATCACGTGAAAATAAGGGCTCCATAACCCACTCCCAGTCCCCACTGATTGGTTTGGAACAGCACTTCATTAGTGGACCCTCTGTGGGTAGGGCTCTGTTTGGAATTGGGCCTAAATCTCATTCACATGATACACACTTTACTCTTTGCTCACTGTGCAGTTGGGTGCAGAGTCTTCCAGCTGTAAGCATGTTAAGATTTGTTTCTATACCTTCTGTGCTACTAATGTCTGTCATCTGATTGGTAGGCGTCAAAAGGTAAGCAGTAAACGTGGTCAAAAATGAAATAACTTAAACTTTAAGGGCAGAGCTCGGCAAACATGCCGGGCGTTGTGCAATGCCGAAGGTGGCTTCCTCCATAGAAACACAATGGCAACGCCAGCGGAGAAACTCTTTTTACCGATAAAAAGAGTTGAATGTCTGATTTGGGTCAGAATTGTACCTATAATTGAAAGAAGTTTGTAATATTCACAACTCCTGTAAACAATAACTCTTGTGTTGTCTAACGCTAAATGAAAGGGACAGTAACCTTTATCCTTGGGAGGGTATAATATCTAGAAAGGAAAGCAGACGTACTGTTGCCGCAACCTTGTCATGGTGGATATAATATAAAGTGTTAAGCATTACAAATCAGCTGGTTTAAACATGTTGTGGCATTACGGAGTAGTCTTGGCTGTTGTCCTTTCTATTTACAACTTGTGATACAAAGAAAGAGAACTTTGCTCTCAGGAACAGTTGTAAAAAAGCAATATGACCTTAAATGCACTAGAAATATATGAATAGCACGAACAGCAATAGCATAATAGCATAACGATGGCAAACGTACAACAGACAGAGTGATGTGTGGGAGAGTCTGTTTTCCTCGGGCCATTCACTCTGTCTTCCAGTCTCATACCTTTAATTATGAATGTTACATCGACACGCTGCATACTGAATGAAAGATGGGTTATGAGTTACAGAAATATAACTTGTTCAGCAAGAGACAAGGATATGAAATTAATTAAAATGCTATAATAACAAAGAGTCTGAATATGCAGGAACCAGAGATAGTGTTTGTTAGACTATAGAGAAATTGGGTGTGTATTGTCCAAAACAGTCTCTAATCATTAAAGATAAGAAATGAAAAGTATTGTTTTGAGCTTTTACAGCATTATAACTGATGCCGTCATATTTGCTCATTAATCAACGTTTTCTTCAATATCAGCATCGGAGACAATTTATGCAGACCTGCTGTCTTGTTTTCAACGCTTTTGAAGGCTTTATGCTTTAGTGCATTTGATGTATTAAGATTGCTGTTTTGTTTGTGTTGATTAGCTTCATTTTGTTCTCTTGTTTTTCATCTTTTTAGTTTTCACCTTGTATTTGATAAGAAGCATCTCTTCCTGTTGTCCTCCCGTATATAAAGTCTGAATTCAATTATTTTCCTCATGTCCAAAAAACTAAATCTGTCTGCTTTTAATTGCTAAATGCATGGGCAGGTACAGCAAGGCTGCCAGAGCCCCTCTCCGAGAGGCACTTAGCATAATTACTTGAATATTGAACTTGGAGTTTTGTAGAGAAAAAAATCAATAGCGGCTTAAATGCAAAAAGTGACACCGTGTGTGATCCTTCTCTTTTAGGGGAACAATGGAGGCGCGCTTTGTGTACGTCTTCATCTTGGGCATCCTCTTCACGGGCACCAAAGACCTGCTGCGGTCCCAGATCATCACATCAGATGCCAGGTTGAAGAGCAGGGGATTATGGGAGATTTACAGTGGCTTGGTCTTGTTGGTGACGCTGTTGTTTCGTGCTCACAACCTGCCGGTCCTCTGCTGCTGCCTGTTGATCCAGACGCTCATGGCCCAGTTCATCTGGAAGAAACTCCACTACGACGCGGCACAAACTACCATCATGCACTACTGGTTCGGACAGGCCTTCTTTTACTTTCAGGTGAGCAACCATAATGATGTCAGTGATAGCAGAGCTTAGCTGTTTGCGGGCGGTTTATCAAGTCAAATAAACTCCATGTATATAAATCGGGATAACAGCATCAAAATCTCTCTCTTTTTTTTTTCAAAAGCAGTATTTCTCCACAAATTACTTATTTACAGTATACTGTATACTTTCTAATAGTGGGTGAGAAATTACCCCCGCCAACACACACACACACATTACCCACTTCCCACTTTAGTTTATCGCTTGTTTTGGTATATCTTTGCTCTCATTACCTTTATCATGGAGGCAATGTTTTTGGCTTGGTTTGTCCGTTTGTTTGTTAATCAGCTGGATTACAAAACAAATACTACTGACCTATCTACAGTGGAGGGGTTTAGCATGTGCGCAAAAAATTATATTTAATTTAATATATCATATTTTAGTTTAGTTAGCATTGAGAGATGGTGCATTTGTTCTGCATGTATGTGATGTTGCAATATTTAGCAAAATGAGCGCATAATCCTCCTCAAACTAAACATTTAAGTGGAAATAGCCAGCAACGTTTTGTTTAAACAATCAGAGCAATAAATTACAGCTTATATGTTTTATAGAATTGTTTCCACATCATAATTTAAAGGTTATGAACACCCTGAAGTCAGAACAATTACTTTTCAACTCAGGAAATGGGACCATTGGAGAAGCATGTGATCGCACCATTGGCATGGCCAACGTCTGTAATCCCCAAATGTTTGACTTTTTAACTTTAAAACTGATTATTTTGTTTCAATCAAAGTAACTGTAATGATTTATTTTCTTCTAAATGTTAGGTGGTAAATTCCAAACCCTTACCACCTCCTCTCAAATTTGATTAAAGTCCAGACCAGTCAAATGTTCGCTGCAGTAAATCTTAAAACTAGTGTTCCCCTTAAAAATCAATCACCCAACCATTAACAGTGTACAAGCTACAACCACTTCACAAAGTGTGATACCTATTGGTGCTGACTCCATAAGTGCAGAAGGCCCAAATGACCTATATTTACAAAAGAGAGTTCAGGGGACAACAAATCAGTAAGTAGGTTTTTTTTAGTCTGATTGTAAGAGACATCTAATTTAGCTCTCTGACACAGAGTGTAGCAACATTTAGAGAAGCTATCGCCACTGATAAAGTGTTGGAAACAGCATTAGGTGCAGTTCGGGGCAGTGAAAGTGCTTCTGTGTAAATGATATTACTTTCATGCAGCACTGGGATGACAGCCAGCTGGACTAATTGTTTCCTGTAAAAACGTAACATGAGCAATGAGTTCCTTAAAGGCAGATATGGTACCTGTCTTTTGAACTTCACCAATATTTGGTTATCAGATCTGTATTTCTGTCAACAATGAACTTCCAAATTGCTAACATTTTAATAACACTCATCACCTCTTGGGTAATTAATACTGTGATGGGCTCGGGAGTAGAATGCCACCAGACAATTTTCAGCCCGGCGCCCAGGCATGTAATTACAGACCTTTGAGTAATACCGGAGCTGCCTGTAACCATAATGGATCTGTAAAGCTGCCACATGTGATTAAAATGTGCAGCTCCCAAAGAAAAACTGGTGTCATGTAGAACAATCAAATTATGTTGAATAATAACACAGCAATTAGAACTGATCACTGAGCTCCTGTTCCTAATTTATCAGCGCAGTAGGAAATTAGAAGAGTCAAACATAAGGTGTCAAGGGAGGAACCACTCAATGGGGGGGGGACTGTAAAGTGGGGTAAGCTGAGGGGTTTGCTACGTTCCAGCTAGCTCTTTTAGCTTTTTTACTAAAACTGCAAAGAATAAACAACTCTGCTACAATCATTCAGACCAAAACAAGCTCAGTCATTATCAGTAAGCTTTGGTTTATTTCAGTTTGAATCAGCTGTTGGTGGGATTTCCGCTAACTGGTTTAGCTAGCTGAGCAGCACCTCTCGCTCGTTCTAAAGCTCACTGGTTGTTAGCTCATGAAAACTGAACTTTTCAAACATCGCTGTTGATCCTTTTTTACGTTTGTACGTTTGTACTTGTTTGTGTTTTCTTTTGTTAACAATGCTAATATCTTTTTTTTTATAAAAGGTGGTTTTTATTGCTGCAAAGAGTGGTGCATGAATAAATCCTAAAATCCAAATTTGAGTTAGCATTTCACCACTTCTTGTCTCGAAATCAACAGTTTTTAATGTGTTTTAAGCTAGATGCCTGAAATATGGTCTGTGGTTAACAAAAATAAAAATCTGTGACCCAAAAAGTCAGTAAATACCCCACTGGTGAATGTCAGGAGCTTCTCTGTGTTTTCAACGGCCATGCCTAAGAAGTGTCTAAATGACGCTGATAAACCCCATCATGCCCAACCCAACATTATCTACCTTTTATTGAAGAATTGTTGATGTAAAGTCATGCGACCGCCATGTAGTTTGTTTATAGCCTAATGTTAGCGGATGCATTCAAGCTTCAAAAAGCATACAATTGGTGTTAACATGAGAAAAATAATCAAGCTGAAGAAAACACGTAGGTATCATAAACATGTGTTTTCAACAGATCTTATTTTCTGCAATAATCCAAACTCCAATGGAAGAATCCCATTACTTGTCGTTGAGGGAACCCTGGCGATGCCAACTTCCAGGTCGGCCCCTTCGTAAATAAGTCATCACTGCACCACTCTTTTGACTCCTGTTTTTCGACTATTAACTATTTTTAGAACTCGGAAAAGGTTCCCTTGTCTGAAAACGGCTTTAGTTGCTTCTGCTGCTGTGTTTTATTAAATATTGGCAGAGAGCCTTGTCTGGCAGCCAAAAACAGGATTTTGGGAAATATTCCAAGTAACCTCAGATGCAGACACCAAAAAAAGTTGAACGGTCTCACCGTAGAAGTTTTGCCCGTCTGCATTGAGCTGTCGTGATCAAATCAAGTGATGGATGTGTCAGATCTGGCTGTGGCTTGTCTGTGAATACGTCCCCGTCCCAAAACCAGATGGTCAGTAAAACAGAAAGGAGGTGTTTATCCTTCACCAATGACTTTGTGTTGCCACATGAGTAAGCACAAGTCGCATCGTGGTTATGAAATCAGAAACAACTGAGCAACCGTCTGTATCAAATATGAATCATCACAAAGATGTCTTTAAAGCTCCAAATCAAAGCTGAACTTCCAGGTTCCAAATTCAAATCACTGAGGACATTTCTGGCAAGACATTTTTAAGGTTAATGAATGACTTTTAAATAATCACTTCAGTCTGAATCTCAATAATACAACTTTTCAGGCAGTACTGCTTTTCCACAAGTGTCATATTTGTATATATATATTAACGATCACAGCAGGATTTTAGCAAGAAAGCTGGTAGAAAATGTCCATATGCAGCCCAACCTGCTCTCTGATATTCACCGTTTGTAGAAAATGAAGCCAGCTGTTAAGATATCTTCCTGTGTGATCAAAGTGTTGTGCACAGAAGGAAAATAAAGAACTATTTGAAGTGTTGCTGCTCATGGATCATCACTGCTTTCCAAATGAACAAGAAAGACGTCCTTGATCTCCACTGATTCCCAGTTTTTTCTTCCTGTAAATATGCCTGCACGGAGTGGATTTTAGATGTAAAATCGCAAATTGAATTTGCTAAGTATAAAACACTGTCAAAATGAAATACTGTAAATGAACCAATTTCAATGTTCTCAGCCATGACAGTGTTTTCACAGCTGCTGCTCTGCGGCTCAGGTTGACAGATCTGTCTGAACAGAACGTGTTTGATTTCAATAACCTGAATTCACACACGCTCTCCCTTAATACTGAAAATATTTCTCTACTTAACGACTTTCATCTTATATCAAAGAAGCATCTCAACAGGCCTCAATCATCCAATCAGAGGACTTTCAGAGATTGATTAGGGACCACTTTGTAAGTGTAAGGGAAACTTCTGTGTAGCAATGCAGTGGGAGTCACCGACTCAGGAAGGAGACACGGTAGAGCAGGAGCTTTGATGTCAAACACTGATGATTTATTTGGAGTTACGGCCGGAGAGTTCACATCACAAGTCACAGCAGTCACGGTGAGACTGCACGGGTGGGTTGCCACGTCAATTCTGGAGCGCCTCTCTCTCGTTAGCCCATTTAACTGGTTTCACAGAGAGTAATCAACATATTTTGATAAGATAGTTTAAACAGTTGGGCACACTGAGTCACTTGCGTCCGTCACTTATGGCCTCGAAGATGTCATACCTTGGAGTCCACAAACAACAAAGAAGGAAGTGTCCCAGTGCACCCACAACAACAGACCATCTGTGACCTAGTGTTGACCGGTCACAGAATGGGAACAATAACATTATGGCTGAAGCAGCCTATGTCCTTAAAGGAGATAAACAGACGTCAGGGTTGGTCCTGTACGTCATATCTAGGAGTCTAGGACAATTATTTCCCTAACAGTAAGGACAGTATGTATTACCAGAAAATAGCATTCAAAGATAAGGAAAATACACTGAATATAGTAATACCAGCACATTTTGAAGGGGTACATAATATGAAAAACTCTCTGTTTTAGTGCTTGTGTGAATATATTTGAGGTACCTTGAGTTCCTATACCGACCCACAAACGTTAAAATAAGACAACTTAGTCATTCTTTGTTTGACTGTTTAAGTCAGAAAACATGGGATTCAACATGTTTCAAGTCACATGTTGGATCATGAGAATGCGCCCACGGCGTTGGAGGCGGGTCATCGTTCATTCCTTTAAAGTTGCTCAGTGGCACAAAGGTACAAAAAGTGCATTTAATGGCCAACACACTGATGCACCATGAACCCTACACTGTTACCAAACATTCATTAACAAGTCAAAATTGAAGGAAAATGTATGGATATACATAATATGGAGAAAAAAATCAACTTGTCCTAAAGCTTTTTCAATGTCAAGATACATGAAAGATATGCACCCTTATTAGTGTTTATAAATCAGATCAAGGCTGTGCATTCAACATAGTTCACACAGTTGCCTATTCAGTGAATACATATACATGAAATCTGTATAATGTAAACAGTAAAATAAGCATTATCAAGGCTAGGGATACATAATAGCGGAGAACCAATGGACCTAATCAATGAAAAATGTAAAGCAACCTAAATGCTCCAACCTAAAGTCAGATCAAATGTAAAAATGAAATACTTTGCCTGTCTGTCCATTGATAAAAGGCTGAAAATATTTTCCAGGGATAACTAGGTTCAGTCGTTATTTTTTACTGGATTAAAAGAGTGTCCTGTGAAATTGAAGAAAAAAAATGCTAACTTTATGATCTGCAGCCAAATTCTGACCACTACCACTTTATATATTTGATTAAAATGAATCTCTTAGATGCTGGTTGAGCCTCAGATAAAACAAGCTCATAATAACAATTCTTAATTATTCAAGGTTATGAAATGTTTCCTTATCTTCTAAATGTTATTACATTTGAGCAAAGGCATATTTTCCTGATCTAAATATAACTAACATTAGCACAACCAAATACCCTTTATATTGTGGCTATAAATCCTGCGGCAATTTCTAAAGCTTCAGATGAAACTCCTTGTTACGACCCGCCTCCCTACTCAATAGTAGTGGCTCGTGAGGCAGTCCGCAACATAAAACAAAAGTACACAACACGTAGGCACTAAACTGTGATCATACATTTATTGCCACAATACTAAATCATTCCACTGGAGGACAGGTAAAACAAACAAACAGACGGAGGGGACTTGGGCCAACCACACCACGGGCCGTAGGATCCAGAGCCTTCCTCCGCTACCCAAAATCCAACAGAACCTAACGGGAGAAATAAAGCCGCGAAAACCTAATACTAACACGTCCTCCAGGAAACACAACAAAAAGGCAAAAGAGCTCTGACACAGCAGAGACATCCGGAGTAGTGATCGGCCCCCTCCTTCTCCTTCAGTCTCCTCTTTTATGCTCGGCTGATTGGCAACTGGGAACACCTGGGGAAGGCGGAGCCAGGTGTACCTGCACAGCAGAGAGAACAAAGAGGACAACAAAAGGGGGGGAGTACGTAACACTCCTGAACTGTAATAAATAACACAAGGTTAGCAAAGTTTACTTCAGGCATATTTGGTAGTTCAAGGGATACTGGAAATTGTTGAGAAAGTTAAATACGCCAGAAATGTTGGGTCTTTAAAAACCAAAGCGTGTGTGCCCACCTCCACAGTAACCTGAGCCGGCTCCAGAGAGACTGGAAACACAAACTGGGCCGCTGGGAAGAGGCCAGCCGCTGAGCATAATGATGACAAAGGGCTGCTTCTTACAAAGCTTCACCCACAGATCTTTGTGTGCTCCTTTGTCTCTCCATATACAGATGCTAAAATTAGACCTCTCTTTTCTCCTGCAGGGCAATTCGAACAACATCGCCACCGTGGACATTTCAGTGGGCTTCGTTGGACTGGAAAGTTACGTAGAAGCACCGGCCATCTTCTTAACGGCCCTCAGCACTTATGCGGGGCCCCTGCTCTGGGCGTGCCACCTGGTCTGCTTCCTCAGCTCACAGAGAGACAGGTGAGGCTCAGTTATGACTTACTCATTAACTCGACACAAAAATAACTTTTATTTATATTGATTTGATTATAATCACTATGAAACCGTTATAATGAATGGTTAAGGTGTGCTAAATTGTTGCCCAGTTTTTACACAAATAATCAGTGTTGTCGAAAGTATTAATAATAGACACCACTGAATATTAGTAATATGTTTGAGTCAATGAAAAAGCTCTGTCTTTTTCTGGGGGGGGGGTGCCGGGGACCTTTCAACTAAATCATGAATGTTGGCTATCCTGGCTCACAAATGGTGAAACCGAGCTCCCCATTGATTCCCCATTGATATCCAGACAGAAAAGCAGTCTACACATTTTCCGTCGCAGACTTAGATGCCAACCTGTTCCTATACTGCATCTTGGCCCAAAAAGAAAATCTCACCTTTGTTCGTAGAACTTAAAAAATGATTGCTTAATGAAGCCAATCCAGTAGCACTTACAATAGTTTAACTATCGAAAGCTTATTTACCTCCAGGATTGTTGCTTCTTTGTGTTTTATGTTCTTTGTTGAACTTGGTTCTTGATGAAATGAAGGGAAAACCTTTTTACGTAACCTTTGTGTATACTTGTGTAAGAAATTGTGGTTAGGGCCACGAGGGATGGCTTTACTGCTTAGCTACGTCCCCGTGAGAAGGAGGCTGGCAGCCAAATAACAGCCTAAATTGTAATTCTGCTTATATTAGCAATTTACAATAACCAGTTAGCTGCCCATCAACCAGTCAGCTGCCCATCAACCAGTTAGCTGCCCATCAACCAGTCAGCTGCCCATCAACCAGTCAGCTGCCCATCAACCAGTCAGCTGCCCATCAACCAGTCAGCTGTAGGATTACGTTTAAATAGTTAGCTATAAGTTAGAAATGATTGAAACTTTCAACTACTGCCAATCGCTCATTCAGATTTGTGAAAACATTATTGTAACAATTAACAATTGTCATAAATACTATCGTTTTTAAAGGGGCTCTATTATGCTTTTTGGGGTGCATGTAAATGGTCTGCAAAGGCTAAAATCCCAAAGTTCTCTCCCACCCGTTCCTCCCAATGCCTGAAACGCCTCCATTGGACTCCTTTGTTTACTTATGTTTCATAATGACATCACCATGTAACACGTGTTTTTATTGGCTAGCACTCCACCACATTGTACGTGATAGGCTAAGGGGCGGGGCATCTTATGAACCACTGCTCACCACTCTCCACTCTTTTTACTTTGGTTTCCACCATCTGCACCAACACAACATCACTGTTCCAGTTATTTCTAAGTGTTGGTTGTTTCTATTTTCAAAGCTATTTTTGAAGCGAACCCTCTCTGTGGGGCGGTGCTGGTGCGTTGAGATACCCTGTTAAAGGAATCTTGCTCACAGGGTATCAAAGATGCGTGTAAACAGCTTAACCTGCATAAGACCTTAACTGGAGAGAGGCCAGTATCTGGGGGTCTGTACGTGTGAGAAACATCCAACAACTACAGCTCGCCCTCAGCATGACGCCGCGGCACACAGCTGAGTGATGAGATCTGTGTCCGGGCAACAGCTGCCCTGCTGGTGAAGCCAACAGTTAAATGCTGAATTTAATGTAAAAAGAGTTTAACTTCCTCTGTTGGGTAAATTATAGAAACTGGTGATTAAAAAGTCACTACTTTTATGTAAAACATTTCTTAATTTTGTTCCAAGAAAGGTCTCCAGAAATGAGACTGCAGAGGCTGTATACCCATGCATGATCTGTATTCTTAATAATCTTTGATGCCACATTTTAATATGATGTGTTTAACATTTCAGTAGCTCTTCCAGTGCCTGATTAAAAAGTTCTACCCATCTGAGCGTTTTTGTGGCGCTCGCAGCAGAGCCTAGAGATTTTAGCTTTGATTTGATTCGTCCATCCAGCTCTTCGACGTTAGAGTTGATGTGGACTAAAGGGCCTCACAGAATGTATCTCGACCTTTCATTTAGTACTACAATGAGTTAGAACATTTCCGGTGACCAACAGTTTGATCCATGACAAAACATTGTCAAAAAGAAAATCAGTTGCCATGCTCCCAAGACCTCCATCATCTCTCCTGTAGACCCACAGTAGAGATGTTACAAATGAAAAGCACAGCTGAGATTAAAGCTACCCCTCAGGGAGCTCCAGAAAGGTATGGCCTTTATTTTCTACTATAACCTCCTCAGAAGCATGACAGCACCTCATATACAGTAGCAAAGAAATCACTTCACAGTAAACAACAACACCAAAGAGTTCAGATAGGAGGGAGGACAAATGTTACGTCGGAAAAAACAATGGTCTATTTGTTCAAAGTGACATCTTCAAATGATTTGTCTGATCAAAGTCCACAAACTTAATCTATTCAATTTACAATGAAGAAAAATAAGCAATCCTCGTAAAAACATTACAATTAGTTTGGCTTATTTGGTGTTCTTTCATGTAATGCTTCTGCATTGATCTAATTGATTCAGTGTATCACTCTGTTGAAAAAACACAGTCCCAAATACACACATGCATAGGAATCAGAAGAGGGAGAAGTACTCAGATCTTGTACAAAGTGTAGGAATACTCTATTACAAGTAAATGTCATGCACTCAAAATGTGACTCGAGTAAAAGTACAAAAGTATTAGCATCAAAATGTACTTAAAGTAACAAAAATAAAAGTAGTCATGCTGCAGTTTGGTCCATTTCAGAATAATATATATGATATGTTTTATAATGATTGATCATGAAAGTCTTCTCAAAGCTGGTGAAGGTGCAGCTAGTTTGAATGACTTTGTATACTGCAGGGTAGCTGGTGGATTTACTCCAGGTAGAACTAAAGTCTGATTCAACACTTGATTAGATTTCACATCATTCATCCTGATCTGTGAAGTAACTAAAGGTATTAGATACATTTAGTGGAGGAAAAGTTCACAATTTACCTCTGAATTGTAGTGGGGTAGAAGAACAAAGTAGCATAACATGGAGAAACTCAAGTAAAGTACAAGTATCTCAAAATGGTGCTTAAGTACAGTACTTGAGTTAATCTACTTAGTTACTTCCCACCTCTGATAGGAATATAGATATGCACAAATTCTTTCACTATTGAAGAAAATTGTTATATAGCTGACCTGGAAACAGTTTCAGCAACATATGCAGTGTAATCCATAACTGTAGATCTTAAAAATGTATTTCTTGACGTACAACAACAAGGAAAATGTTCCTAGTTGAGTATCTAAAGATTAAATAACAAATAATGATGACGCTCGGTTCCACAGACGTGGTGACAAATGAAACTGTAAGAGCGTCTGGTGCTCAGGAGCTCATTAAGAATTCACTGTGCGCCATCAGCAGCTCGACCACAAGGCGAGTGCTGGGAGTGGACTTTGATCGATAGCTTTCCGACGGGCTCCCTCCACACACTCAAACTCTACTTAAGGCAAAGAGAATGTTTCTTCATTGTTTTAGTGCACTGTAAACCTTCAAAACTGACCGATCAGAGGAGACCCGTAAACACCACTTTACCTAATTACCATCAGTAAAAGTGTCCGATATTCTGACGTAAACACAAACGACAAATGTAGTTTCTATTTTAGCCTTGATTTCCAAGACACTCTTTGAGATTACCTTGGAGACACACAGTGATTTTCAAGGCTTCCTGCTTCTTTGTGAGCTCAAAATGGAAATGCATTCCTGAAATAAAATGTACACCGTAGCCTTTCATCAAAATCTTATTTCAGTGTTTTTCGTGGAGGATTTCCAGGGACCATTTATCCTTCAATTTGCTCTTCTAACACTGTGTTCTTTTGCCCATGTCTGACGGCAGAACAATTCAGTTCTCTACAGACCTTTCTACAGTTTGATCATTTTGTGAAATGATTTCTAAAGATGTCTTCAAGCTAAAGAGTCTTTATCAACTCATTCCTTTCCAAACTTGTGAAATTAGAGAATTGTCACCACTTTCTCCACTGAGAGAATAATAGACGTGCGAGTGTTACATAGTGATGTCACTATGTTATGAAAGAGAACAAAGGAGTCCAATGGAGGCGTTTCAGTCGGGGGGGGGGGGGGGTGAGAGAGAGAGTGTGGGAGAGAAACTTTGGGATTTTAGCCTTTGCAGACCATTTACATGCACAAAAACCTATCTAACAAACTACAGGAAAGGGAAATACCCTAAAAGCACAATAGGGGCGCTTGAAGAAGAGACTGTTGGCACAACAGATGTAGTGTTTATGGGTTAGTAATATTGTTTATTCGATTAATATCGACTCATTTCACCCCTCCCTAAGACTGGATCTGTTTTTACTGTCTGACACAGAATTGAATGATTGCAATTCAGACTAATTATGGTGGGCTGATGTGTGGTGTGTGTGTGTGTGTGTGTGTGTGTGTGTGTGTGTGTGTGTGTGTGTGTGTGTGTGATGTGTGTGTGTGTGTGTGTGTGTGTGTGTGTGTGTGTGTGTGTGTGTTGCTGGTGTGTGTGTGTGTGTGTGTGTGGTGTGTGTGTGTGTGTGTGTGTGTGTGTGGGTGTGTGTGTGTGTGTGTGTGTGTGTGTGTGTGTGTGTGTGTGTGTGTGTGTGTGTGTGTGTGTGTGTGTGTGTGTGTGTGTGTGTGCTGTGTGTGTGTGTGTGTGTGTGTGTGTGTGTGATGTGTGTGTGTGTGTGTGTGTGTGTGTGTGTGTGTGTGTGTGTGTGTGTGTGTGTGTGTGATATAGCTGGCCCTGTGATTGAATTTCCACCTCCAACCTGGACTCCTTCCAATGTCTCCTACTCCTCTTGTCTCTGTCCGCTCCTCCCCCTCAGATGGGACTGCTGCCTGTTTCAACTCACAACCTCCCCGTGCTTAGCTAAACGCTGTGTTTCAGTCTTTGTATCTCCGCGTGTTTGGTTTTACATCATCATCTCCTAATCTCCTCTCTCCCACCCCCCATCCATCATGCAGGTTTTAAGTCATTAACTTCTCTATCTGAATTTGCCAGCAATCCTTTATTATTGAGAAGATGATAATTGGATTGAACTCTTCTCCCTGGTACTTGCGTTAAGGGGGAAATGTGCTGTGAATCGTCAAACAATCTGCAGCTTTACCGATCATAAGAAAAAACGTTAAAGCAGATAGAGTGACCTTGGTTCCCGTAAAGTTTTGAGGAAGTTATTCACCGAGTGTCCTGCTTTGCCTCCTCTCTGATGAGTCCTCTCCCCTTGCAGGAGCCCGGTTGCAGTCGGCCATGGCTGCTACTGTCTGGCCCTGCTGAGGTCTGTGCCCGCTGCAGCCTACATCGTGCTGGTGACCACTCTGCGCTACCATCTCTTCATATGGAGTGTCTTTTCACCCAAATTACTGTACGAGGCCATGCACCTGCTGCTGACTGCGGGGGTCTGCCTCTTCTTCAACACCATGGAGCAGAGCCACACTGCCAGTAAGTCTTAGGGGGCCAAACACGCAGTCCTTCCATTACAGGGAGTCAAAATGTTGAGTAATAGTCTCTATTCTACATGTAAGACTTTCAGACTGATACACTACTGATGCTCACAAAGGGTCCTTCCTTTGGTTCGCAAGAAATACTTTGGAATGCACTTAAAATGTATTTTTGAGCCGTTTGTTTAAATATTTTCCAAGTTGGATGAAGAATAAAAGTGAAATTACGTCAAGATATTTGAAAGAGGGAACCTTTTTTTTTACATATACTTACGTTATATTACCTCAGGGACTGCTGTACGGACAACTAGAAGGTTCGATGTTGTGACTAAATTGTGTTGTTACATGGAGAGCACCATGTGTTGGGGGGGTAGTGAACACGGGGTGATGTGTGTGTGATAATGCAGCTCAGCTTGTTAGCTAGCACCTGCATCCACACAGGTCTAATGAATGTGGCAGAGAATGCTGAAAATCACCTGAACTCAATATGTATTTTGAACAGAGGACATACGGACTTGATAAAACGGCCAATACAGCATACAATCATGCACTCTTTATTTCACCAGATTATAACTCATAATGGGGTAAATGGATACTACTTTTGTGGTTTTCACAAAAGTGCATCAAAGTCATAGCAACATATCGAAGACAAAGAAATCCCCCTACATTTTTTAATAACATACAACAGGCCGAACTTGGCTTTTGAGGGGGATACCGTCTGGAAATTAATAAATGTTTGACAGTGATCATCAAAACTGAATTTGGGTAAAAGGAAATAATATTAAAATACACTTTATGGCAGTTTGAGGACATAGGTCTAATGTTTGGTAGTAGCACAAGTCAAAATGTCTGCTGTGAAGTAAAGGTTTTTAATATGGGACTGTTTCTCTTCAGAACCTTTCAAATATTCTTGTGAAATCATGTTTTTTTCTGTTTCTTTTTAAATCTATTAACTATTTATTGATTTTGAAACACAAAGCTTTGTCTGTGTGAATATGTGTTCTGTTTCTACTGATATGAAGGTGAGTGGGTGTATCCATGTAATGCACAAACTAAAGATTTGTGGATGTTTTCAGATCAGATAGACTAACATATTCATGTTTCTTACTTCAAGCTATCTGATGAGATGCATGGCTGCCAAAGCATAACGCTTTTACTGCAATAACTAGATTAGAAATCTCTTACTAAACTTAATGCATTCATAAAACAAATAAAAGCAGTCGAGAGGCATCATTCATTCATTCACCTACTACACACACACACACTACACTTTCCTATTGTTTTCTATATTCCCCACACTGCTCAGTATGATGTATATTTGAATATAGAATACAAATCCTGAAGTTAGTGTAGTTTGATGACCTTAACATATGGCAAATAAGTGATGAAAGAAAATTACAATAAATACCGGAAAATATTTCATGAAAAATACAGGAACTGTTTTTAGGCAGCAAATAACAGTACAATAAAACATAGTTAAACATATTTAGGAGATAAATTGCATTAAAAAAAACTGTTAACAGAGGACTTAGGAAATGATTGGTCATAGAGCTATTTACTTGTAAAAGATCTTCAATATTCTAAACGAGATCAGGATCCAGTGCAGGTTAACTTTAACGTGGCTGCTATGCTCTGTCTTTTTCCTCTTCTAGTCAAGGTGAGACACTAAGGCAAAAACCTTGTCTTACAAGCAAGCACTGGCCAATTTAGAATTTTAGGCCATTTTGCTTCCCTGTTGGCTTTTTTCCATGACTAGTGTAAAAAAGCATCCATGTGACATACCTATGTGTTTATTTAACTAACTTGGTATGTAGTTAACATTACATAAGGCCATGTTCATATTTAAACATGACATTTCAGAAAACGTACAAAAACAGTTGAATAGTTAGCTCTTGTTACTACTGGCAACAGAGTTGGATGGAAGACATAAAAGAGCAGGGGTGTCGCTTTTTAGTATAATGGCGCACACTCATTAATGATTTATAAGATAGTATCGTACTGTATTACTACAGTATTTCACTGCTTGCTTGGATTCCATCTCAAAAGTAATTCTGGAGAAAATGGAAATATGCAAACAGCAGTTACAGTGAAGAATTATGTAAATGTCTCTTCAAACTTCGTTCATGTCATAAACCCATTCATTTAATTTATTTCTGAAAAATAGCCCCCCCTGTACACTGTAGTGCAGTCCTAGTGTTTTATTGCAGCAAAAATAAAAGCCCCGACCTCCCTCCCAGCAGCTATTTTGCTGAGTCATGTCTGCCTGATGTCGATGAACAGCTGTGACTACTTCAAAGCTCCTTCCTGATTATAACCTGCCAGTTCTTACATCATCACCCTTTGAGACTTGGGGGGGGGGGGGGGGTAAATAGCCAAGTGCAAAGATTTATTGTTGGAGCCACAGTGTGCAACTTTCTCCCCTCGAGGCAGAAAAAGACAATTGTTGGTTCCCGCCCCAATGCTTGTCACTCACCTTGATGAGCTGTCTGCCTTGAAACAGCATCTTGCCCCGGGCTAGGATCACTGCAGGGGCGGATCTACCGGGGTGGCATGGGGTGGCAACTGCCACCCTAAACAATAGCCTTGCCACCCCAGCTGCCACCCCAGTTGGCATCTTTGTTTTGAAAGAAAAGTTGTGGCTCATCGGACATTTATGAGAGAAAGTCTCTAATGTCCGAGTGCAAGTGAATGCAGCACAAGATGCACGTCATGTAACCCCTCCCCCGGTCCTGGCGCGAGAGTGGAAATATGATTGGTGGCGAATTCACTTGAACGGGGGGACGGCGCAAAACGAGAAGCCTTTCGGACCCAAGCACTGAAGGAATGAGGTAGTTGCGGTCTACAATGAAGAAGAGACTGTCAGTTTGGCTGTACTCAACATTGAATCAAAACGCACTACAGCTGTTGATCTTAATACGTTTGTGAGGCGTTTTGCTGAACAAAATAGTAATCGCCGTATTCAGCTGTAATAGACATGCCAACTTGATGCTCTGCTCACGGATGACTCGATGAGAATAACAAACTATTAAGATGATGACCTTGTATGCGTGTATATATTTTTTTCTTTGAGGGGTCTGCCCCCAAAAAAACAATTTTAAGTCCTGAGAAAGTAAAATAAGACGGTGTGTAAAACTACACTGCCCAGCCAACAGAAAGTAACCACTTTGATTTAACTAGGCCAGTAGGTAAGGACCTTCCACTGGATAATAACTGCAATGATGTTTTAGCTGAATACACGTTTAACCCTAACTGATGCAGTTAGTCACTTCTTTAATGTTTGTTCTTTCTGATGTAAAGTCAAGGTTGTAACTGTATATCAATAATGATATAATTACTTGTTTTTCAAATTTGAAGGAGGGTGAGCAAGCATCTTGATGAACATTCATCATTAACTCCTCCAAAAAATATAGTTTATTCAATAATAAATGAATATGTGAATCATAACAGTTCTTCACTATATCTGTAAAAGCGTCTTTGAGCACCTGTAAAGCGCTAACAAATTAAATCTATTATTATTACTATTTATTAACAGTGATTGACAGCTGATAGGAATAATATGATTGTTAATAGTATCATATTCATTCAGACAAACATCGATGAGACAGTTAATTAATGTACTTATTGCAGCAGTCTGCATAGATTTGGTTCCCCTGCTGGTCTAAGAGTGAGACAAACTCATTCAGTTATTGTTCAGTTAAAATTCATTAAATTACATCTGCCACCTTATATGTAAGGCTTTACTGATGTGCCACAATAATGTCACCTATGTGATTGAGTTAAAATATTAATATTGTGGCTTTCCAAGTTAACATTGATTGTAGGGGTGTAACGGTTCACAAACATTTCGGTTCGTTACGTACCTCGTTTTTAGGTCACGGTTCGGTTCGGTACGTTTTCGGTACAGCAGAAAAAATTATCACAAAACATTAAAAACATTTTTTTTATTATTATTAAACTGACTAATGTATTCAAATAAATACAAAATATAGTAAAATAAACATTAAGGTGCAGCATTTCGATGAACTGAAATAATCTGTATTTGAACTGTACTAGTACCTAAGCAGCCAGCTTGACATTAGGACTTGCTTGTCATTGTATTTTCATGTTGTTTAAAGAAAGATTAACTTGTCCACATTGCTTGCTGAAATGGCAGATCTGCTGGCACTAACAATGTCTCCTGCTGTGGAGAACACCCTCTCTAGGGACAGAGGTAGCACAGCCAGGTAGCGCTTTGCTAACATGGCAACATAAGGATATTTGGCGTTTGTAATAGCTTTGGCTCGGTCTGAACTCTTTGCGAGTGGTGGAGGCTTACATGCTAGTGGGAATTGGGTTTGCACTTCAGTCTTTTTTCTTTTGGTACCGGTGATATTCACATTCGGGTGATGCCTTTTCAAATGAGTGTGCAAGTTTGATGTATTGCCAGCCGCGTAACCAATGTTAGTTGAACAATACCGACAAACAGCTTTGGTTCGGTCCACCTGTCTTTGTCCGTCATCCTTGTACGTAACTGTGAAACCAAAATGTTCCCAAACCGGAGACTTCAATGATGCTGGAGGATTTTCGAGCTCAACTTTATCTGCGTTCGCCATTTCGACAGTTCCTCAAATTACTGACTACATTTGAACGCATCCCTGTGACCAGCTCTCATAGTATGCCTCTCGTCCAATGAAATGACTTGGTCGCTCTATGATATATACCTGAGATTACTTCCAGAAAGTTGTTCATGTTCTCAATTTTTTTACGTTTAACGCTATATTCGTTCGGTACACACGTGTACCGAACCGAAGGGCCCGTACCGAATAATTTCAGTACGGGTACGTGTACCGTTACACCCCTAATTGATTGATATGATTGCGATTTAAATCAGCATATACTTCTGTCAGGGGATGCCACCCCTCAAAATCTCCTGCCACCCTCTTGCCACCCCATGAATATTTGTCTAGATCCGCCCCTGGATCACTGATATCCCCCCGAGGTGCAGCGGAGATGCAGCTGCCAAAGTGGGGATGGGGTGGGAAAAAAGCCCTGCTGGTGTTCAGATAGTTTCTGAATTGTTTACTGCGCGCCTCACACTTGTTTGTTTTGCTGCTAGTTGCTGTGACTCAACTTGACAGGCACAACCTCGACGTTGAGCATACCCACAGAAAACTGAATTGAAATGCCCTGAACATCATTGGAAAGTCAGACAAACAAGAGGATTTACATTTGAATACACAGGGTCACACTGACAGACAAGTGCTGCATATGGATCACTTTAGTTCGTCTGCATCAGAAGCAGGTCTCCACTTTGAGGTGTTAAAATCTGAAGCTGAAAGCTCCCTGTTTTAAATTGACAACATACTGTTGTAAAGTGCCTTCTTCCCTATTCAGTTGAACAGAGATAAAGTTTGATGGAAATAGTTTATGAACCAGGTAATAATAGCAGTAATATCTACTAAAGGGCAGTCAGTAGAGTGCAGATCTCCCCCAGGTGTCTCCCCTATCAAAGAATGACAGGTTTAATATCACTATATCGTGACTCCCTTAGTCAAGATTATAGAAAAGAAAGAAAAACAATTATTTATTTATGCTTAACTTTAGTGGATCATAATGTATCGGCTATGGAATTAACCATGCCAGTTCAACATGAGCTCCCATAAAAGTCACAATGTGGCATCAACAGACTAGTTGAGGCTCTATGTCTCAATTTAAACGCTGTCCTTGCATCGCCATGTCGTGTGAACACAGTGTGTGAATCTCGAGGTAGTGTTGTCTCAAATCCCACACTGCTGCTGTGCCCTGACCAGAATTGACAATCTCCACTGTAAGCTAGCTAGCTAACTATCAGCTAACAGAGGCTAGCTAGATAGCTAACGTTATCGTTTATAATATTTATTGACTGCCCAATTCACCCAATACAATTAATGGTGGCTTCTAATTCGACACTAGTGTAGAAGTACGAGTATCAAATATAGAAATACACAGATGTATAACTTTGATCTGAATGTTGCGGTGTTCACCGGAGCAACTGAAGTCGTGGCTGGTCCGACAACTTCCACTATAGCCAAGATGGCGGTTGTTGATTGTGAGTTTAGCAGACAACACTTGACTTTTTGAACGTCATGAGTCATTTGACATACTTCACATTCAAAGAAGTCCGAGAATTGAGACTCAGCTATTTTATAGCCAAGCTGGTTGCTGGAAATGCCTTTAAACAGAAGCAGTTGTTGATCCCATGAGGTCTGTACCGGACCTTTAAGAGGAATCAGGACTCATTAATGGTACAACAAAAATAGGATATTTGAAACCTGTTATAATAGATAGATATGTTTGCTGTTAGGTCCAATAGAATGTGAGATTGGGTGTAGACAGACACAAGTTTTACAGCTCGTGGCCATAATAATCAGTGTTTAGGATGCTTCACGTCACTTTGCTTTTCTCTCAGCCAACATCATTTCTTTTCAAAATAACATCCTAAGCCAATTATAGCCAAATAGAAAACTATGATGACATATAATACAAAACTCAACATTGTGTCAATAATATCTCAGTTTCTCATATCATTTTAATCCATAGCATATTTAAAATGACCTGCATCACATCTTTTCTGAGGTGGATGGATCTTCTGTTCTGAAAGTATAAATGAATGTAGTCATATCGCACTCTGCTTGTTTTAAAGCACTGGAGATAAATGATGTTTGATACATCAGCGTCCCTCTGCATCTCATCAGCTAATTTACTAAAACAAAACCTGTGACTCCACTTTAGTTTGGTGGCGTTTGAAACTTGTGAAGTACACTGAGTTTGATAATATCATTACATCGACCATTTGTCTTGGTGTTTGCAGCAGATTCAGCGCCAGCGGCCAGCAATGTGATTTGTTATTCCTCTGGTTTTCTGATGATGGAGTTGGAGGGTCTCTGAGGGGCATTTGTCAGGTTATTTTCTTTTTCCATTCATATTTACACTTATAATCATTCTTGACATGACATGAACTTATTGAAGGACATCAACACTTCCCACAGTGACTCTGAGCCTCAGTCAGGTGCAAGTAGAGGGGCCAAAAGAGGGTTTTTATTTACACGACAATCATGAAATATGAATACATCTGAATAGCTAGAGGGTAACTGTAATGAACCCCAATGGAACAGGGGAAACAATCGGGTAATAACGACAGGTGCATACTTTCTCTACATAGTTTAATTGTGTCTTCCTCCTGGAGCCTGGAGTAAATCCTGACTGCAGCAGTGCAAGAAGAAGCCTCTGAGCAGCTTCTCACAAATCTGATGGGACCGCGCTTCCTTTGTGAAATCATTCCTCTGTATCCAAAAAGCACCAGGCTGTGAAATGGATCAGAATAATTGTAGTTTCCACATGGTTGAGAACCTTTAAACACGTGTTGCCGATGCCGTTATACATCCCAGGGAAGGTGGACTGATCTTTGTTTTGATGTTTTTTTCAACTCCAATTTGTAGAAATTAGTCGTGTACAGGTTATCAGCCTTCGTATCAATATCCCGCCTCGTTTCTTGGCCATTTATCTTGTTATGTGTTTGTATTTCTATTATTGTTTTCCGTTTTCAGCTAATGTTGTCCTTTTTTTTTATCCTGTATAATCTGTGTTGAGGTGTTTTTTTTTTCCTTTTTTGTTTTTGTTGCAAATGAAGAAAGTGACGAATGATTTTTTCCTCTGAATGATTATTAATCAACTCCTCCTGAATTATTGATGTGCTTAATAATGAAATAAATTATTTCCAACACCGTACAATTTGAATTTCTGTGTGATTTTTCAGCTGCAACAACTAAAGAAAGCCCTGACATTCACATTCTTTAAAGGGGAAATTTTAATAAGAATTCATGCTGTATTATTAGTGATTGTCTGCGCATTGAATTGTCTTTCTGCTCGGTGCAGCCTTGCTGGAGCTCCATCTGTCTGCTCCGGAGGACGGCTGACATATGAGCCACTTTTCACCGCAGTTTCTCCTTGTTAAAGTGTCCTACTGACTCCGTAAAAAAGTGGACACGAAACCATCTGTGAAAGGGCGCCTAGCGTAGCTCCACGCACGCTGTAGTTGTAGGAGGATGATAATTTAGTATCATCCTTCTATCCACCCACTAAACAATGATGTTATGCCTTCAGGAGCTGGACTCCAATGCAATCGTTAAAGGTGACTTGTCGTTTTATGCTGCGCTCACTTCAGAGTGATAGTCTCTCCTCAAAAACCTTCAAAGTGAAGATGCCCTGAAGAGCTAAATTCAACAAGTTTTAAACCAGAATGTCCAAAAATGTCGATGCAAGCATCAATAAATTACCCCAGTCTGCATTTTATTTCACACATATATAGATATATTTTTACCATTTCCTTTTAACTTTTTTATATATTTTTTGTAATGTTATCATGAATGTATGCAGTGGTGGAAAAGTACTCCGATCGTATATTTACGTAAAAAATCTTTAAAAATTCAATTTCACGTAAACATGAGTCAGCAAAATATACATGAATTAATGAAAATAAGTACCCATTATGCGGAATGGCACATACAGTGGGGCAAAAAAGTATTTAGTCAGCCACCAATTGTGCAAGTTCTCCCACTTAAAAAGATGAGAGGCCTGTAATTTTCATCGTACACCAACTATGAGAGACAGAATGGGGGGAAATAATCCAGGAAATCACATTGTAGGATTTTTAATGAATTAATTGGTAAATTCCTCGGTAAAATAAGTATTTGGTCACCTACAAACAAACAAGATTTCTGGCTCTCACAGACCTGTAACTTCTTCTTTAAGAGCCTCCTCTGTCCTCCACTCGTTAACTGTATTAATGGCACCTGTTTGAACTCGTTATCAGTATAAAAGACACCTGTCCACAACCTCAAACAGTCACACTCCAAACTTCACTATGGCCAAGACCAAAGAGCTGTCAAAGGACACCAGAAACAAAATTGTAGACCTGCACCAAGCTGGGAAGACTGAATCTGCAATAGGTAAGCAGCTTGGTGTGAAGAAATCAACTGTGGGAGCAATTATTAGAAAATGGAAGACATACAAAACCACTGATAATCTCCCTCAATCTGGGGCTCCACGCAAGATCTCACCCCGTGGGGTCAAAATGATCACAAGAACGGTGAGCAAAAATCCCAGAACCACACGGGGGTACCTAGTCAATGACCTGCAGAGAGCTGGGACCAAAGTAACAAAGGCTACCATCAGTAACACACTACACCGCCAGGGACTCAAATCCTGCAGTGCCAGACGTGTCCCCCTGCTTAAGCCAGTACATGTCCTGGGGCCTCATTTATAAAGGGATATACGCTCAGAAAATGGCGTATGCCAGTTTCTACGCAATGTTTGCGATTTATAAAATACTAACTTGACGGGAAAACGTGCGGTCCTCCACGCAAACTATGCGTACGTACTAGCACAACAACGGGAGAGACGAGAAACTGCGACACCGTTAGCAGAAGGAAGAATGGAGAGAAATATGTGGAAATAATACCATTAAAAAAATGTTACCTCATTTATCATATATGAAGAATTCATTTTCAAACATTGATTAAAGCCAATCTTAAAATGATTAAACAAACGCCTGTTTGAGACTCCTCAGTGCACACAAACACATCACTTGGAGAAATAAATAAATACGGATATGTTATTTAAAACCACCTCGAATATGTTGTGTTAATGTTATGAAATGTTTTCTCATAAATTATGCGGTTTTGCATTTCTATAGGTTGTACGAGCATGGTTTTATACACTACCATGTTTAATCATGTTTTATGCCGTTTGCTAAGACTTGATAAGTCGCTCGTAAAACACAGGAGGTACGGAAACTAAGAACACCATATGTGGTAAATTGTACAGCTAATATAACACAACACATTAGTTGTATTTCCTTTAACTGGTGGATATAGAGTTGCTGGGGGGGGGGGGGGTTGAGACGCAAAGGCTGCAGTGGAGACGCTGCGCACAGCTGATCGACAGCTGGGACACAAACCACCAAATACGAAAACATAATTCAGATCCAGTCGTCATGATCCACTCCGGAGGGATTCCCCGATCATTTCTTACAGTCTCTCATCAAGGGGGGGTCTCCTGTCCCCGGTACAAACACACTGCCTGAGGAAGGCTATGTGTATTTTTTTTGTCATGAACCTTTTTCAGACCACTTATTTATTTATTTTGGTGACGATCCGACCTCCATGCTGCTACAAACTGCATCCACCAAACAATATGATTTATCTCGACCTCCCCAAAATAACCCACATCTGACACGGTGTGAGATGTATTTTTTAGCTGTTCTGTCGTCATTTCCTGCGATCTTCTTCATAAAGTCAGTCAAAATGAATGAATGAATGGGCGTTTCTTTGACTATTTATAGGCAAATATGGGCGTTACGTGAAGCCCGCAAAAGCTGCACCGTATTTCGAGTCGGTTGTGATTTATAAAGGGAAACCGGCGTAGGAAGTGCTGTACGCACTTTCCTCGCCGGTACGCAATGTTTGGTGAATCGGAAAATTTCGGAAAATTTCTGTACCTATTTTTTGGATTTCTACTACGTAAGCAACCTTCCCACGTGAATCCTACGCACGGCGTTATACATGAGGCCCCAGGCCCGTCTGAAGTTTGCTAGAGAGCATTTAGATCAGGGCTCTCCAACACGTCGATCGCGAGCTACCGGTAGCTCGCGGGCAGCTTTTCAGTAGCTCGCCGCTCGATTATCGATTATAGCGTAGTAAGGTTGCTTCTTGATTTTTCGGCCGCGGCTCGACAATAACGTTTTTTTATTTTAGAATTGTTTCTGTCACACGAATATCAAATTGGTCCGTGACGCAGTGATCACGGAACAGACGTGACAGCGGCACGGCACACCACACACGGACCAGTCTGCTTTCTCCAGCAACACCAGTCCAGAACCAACAGCAGAATGACCCGCTCTGAATCAGACCCTGTCGCTGCGGCTCAGGGGAGTGGCTGATTGATTGATTGATTGAAAAGTTTATTAACAGCTTGTATATTGGGTACAGTACAGTACAGCTCAAAACATACAATTGTTACGGGGATGCAGACCAGAGAAAGACTTTCGTCTTGTTTACATCAGGGTCCCCCATTTCCAATTCATCATATCATTTAAGACATATAAGACATATTTGACATACAGATGGCTTATTTACAATTTACATACAGGTGGTTTTTTACATACAGATTGCTTATTTACAATTTTCATTTTAGATTTCGTTCTAATACATCCTAACCGGACATTTAAGACATACCAAGTCTACAGATGTACAGTTAGTAACAGAGTCTAAAATGCGAGTATATACATAGATGGGGGGGGGGGGGGGGAAGCTGTCCATTGAACGACAGGTTGAGATTTGTACCATTACCGGGGCCAGTTTTGCAATGCTCTCCCCCGAAGGTGCTCTTTAAGAGAGGTTTGGAAGGTAAGTATAGTTTTACTTTCCTTTACAGTTGTGGGAAGAGCGTTCCACCTTGATGTGGCATAATTGCGAAACGTGTATTCCCCCTTTTTTGTGCCAAATCTGGGTTTCACATGATTTGTGGAGCTCCCTCTGGTGTTATGATCATGGTATTCCTTGACCTTTGGGAAGAATTTTGACATGTACATGGGTACCATAGAGGTGTAGTGGATCTTGTAGACCAGGCCCATTGCAAGTAGCTGTACTCTGTCGTCTACTCTAAGCCATCCTAGGTTGTCAAAGTGGGCAGAGGTGAGGTGGGTTCTAGATGAAAGGTCAAGCAGTAGTCTGACCAGTTTATTTTGCGATGTTTGAAGTTTTATTTTTAGCGCCTTGGAGGTGCTATGGTACCATGACGTGCAAGCATAGTCATAGTACCCTTGAATGAGTGCTCCTGCCAGAGTTTTCAGGGTGTTTTTGTTTACCAGAGAGGAGATCCGGTATAGGAATCTAGTTCTTTGATTGACTTTTTTTATTACATTGGATGCCATTTTGTCACAGGAGAGGTTTGCCTCAAGAATAGATCCTAGGTATGTAATTTCCTTCTTACTTGTGACAATAATGTCACCCACTGCAACTGAGAAGTCGTCGGCTATATACAGGACCGCCCTGTATAGCCATTTCAGAGACCTTAAATACAGGACCGTCCTGTATATAGCCATTTCAGAGACCTTATATACAGGACCGTCCTGTATATAGCCATTTCAGGGCTTCTGTGCAGGACCGTCCTGTATATAGCCATTTCATAGAGCTGTGTACAGGACGGTCCTGTATATAGCCATTTGGCGTTGTGTACAGGACCGTCCTGTATATAGCCATTTGGCGTTGTGTACAGGACCGTCCTGTATATAGCCTCGGCCGCGGCTCAGAGACACACAGGGAGGGATTTGTGTTTTTTGAAAAACCCTAGTTATCGTCATGTCAGGTTTTTGGTGGATTTAATCAAGTCTTGGATTGCAGAGTATGAATGTCCTCTTGCTATTTTCAGTTGATAAATACTGTACTTGTGTAAAGTTTGTGAAGGCAGGAGGAAAGCTTCCGCGATCACCGTCTCCTCTCCGTTCCTCCAAACCCCGCCCCCTCCCTGAAAATAATGAGTGACATGCTGATAGTGACCCGATAGAAACTTTATTATTCACTTAATCACTGATTGAGATATGATGAACATAACTTAGTCTCATACATTCATGGAATTTATGTAACAGTAACAGAGAATGTGAGTGTTCACCCACATGCAGTATTTTGTTGTTATAATGCTGTTGTAAATACTCCTGTCAAGTCATGTGTGTGATGCCACATTCAGGACATTCAGTATCCTTTTTTTTTAACAGAAGACCGTTGCTAGAAGCTGCAGCTAGACTGCAGAGTATTAGTTTTTTGTTTTTGAGGATGGAACAATTTCACACACAGATATAGGGAGGCTAGACCTATACAGTTGATTTATTATGGTTTATAATTTCATGTCAAGACGAAGAAGAAGATGAAAAAGATGGCTGAACTGTTCAGTGTTAATCCTGTGGAGATGGAGATGGAGGTTATAAATCTCCAAAATCATGTTCAGTTTAAGTCTCAGCAAAACTCTCAACATTTCTGGAGCCTTGTAGACCCAGAAAACTATAAGAACATCACCAAGCAGCACTGAAAATGTCTGCTTTATTTGGTTCTGTTCTACAGACCTTTGTGAAGCAGCTTTTTCTGACATGAATGTCATGAAATCTAAATACAGAACAAGACTGACTGATCAACATTCAAATGACTCTATTAGAGTGAACCTAAGTGGGTACACTCCAGCATACACCTCTATGGTGGACTCTATGCAGCGCCATTCATCTCACTAACTGTAAAAAAGAGTGAATGCACTTATTTGACCATAAGTGCATAAGATGCTTGTAAGGTGGTGATTAAGGACATTTATGTGAATTTTCAGTGACTTACTTACTATGTGGGCCATAATAATATGTGAGACATTTTCGTTTTCTTGGACCTTGATGTGAAGTTAAGATTTGTGATAAGCTTTAGGTATTGCAATTTCACACGTGTACAAAAGTATAGCTTAATTCAACTGATGAGTGCTATATGAATAAATGTAAGCGATGTGATGCCAGTAGTTCTTGGCCACTTTCATTTTTTCAAAGTAGCTCTCAGATGAAGAAAGGTTGGAGACCCCTGATTTAGATGATCCAGAAGAGGATTGGGAGAATGTCATATGGTCAGATGAAACCAAAATAGAACTTTTTGGTAAAAACTCAACTAGATGTGTTTGGAGGAGAAAGAATGCTGAGTTGCATCCAAAGAACACCATACCTACTGTGAAACATGGGGGTGGAAACATCATGCTTTGGGGCTGTTTTTCTGCAAAGGGACCAGGACGACTGATCCGTGTAAAGGAAAGAATGAATGGGGCCATGTATCGTGAGATTTTTAGTGACAACCTCCTTCCATCAGCAAGGGCATTGAAGATGAAACATGGCTGGGTCTTTCAGCATGACAATGGGGGGTACCTTGGACAGGTTTTTATATAAATGGATCAGGACAAAAAGTGAGCGAATCTTTTTTCCTGAAACTTTCAGAATCTATTTACGTAGAGGGGACACATGCTGATGTAGACAAGACGTGAACAAGTGGATTTGCATAATAGGTGACCTTTAAGATTATACCTTAGTACAGTACTTACTTGAGTGACGGTACATCCTTCATCGTCCTGGGTCTGCCCCAGGGCCTTCTCACAGTGTGACCTGATCAGAAAGCGGACCCCCTCTCCTCCTCTCTTCCTGCTGCAGCCATGTGTCACAGACAGACTTCCCTCTCCACAGAGGGTCCGGGCAGAACCCTGCCTCCTGCGGGGTCTGTCGCTCTGCTGGAACCAAAAGTCACTCGGCTCGTAGTTGTGCTTCTGCAACCAAAGAGGCTGCGATCACCACTCAGCACATCCAAGAGTTTGTTGCAACCAGCGCAGATTTAGTTTGTTTTCTGGTACCAGATACACCTGTACATTTCTCTACAACACGGTGGTTGTTTTGCACACTTGATTGCTATCACTTAAGTCTAATGCTGCTTTCCAGAAAACTGAGAACTTCAAAACCAGAAGTACCAAAAAAAGGCAAGTTGAGCGCCACTCAAAGGTGGACTTGATCAATTGGGGCAAATCCATGAATTAGAAAAAATAACCGTCTAATCTGACACAATTAAAGCTCAACGTTCTACAAAAGACAATGTTAAAAGTATGGGCATGTATTTAGGTCAAATAATACAAAGCATTAAGTAAAAGCTGTTCTGCAGATAAAAGGCTACAGTAAACCCATACTAATGTTGCTATTGCAATTGTTTGCTAACAGGTTGCCATAGGAACTTAATAGACAACGATACTCCTTTTTAATTCAGCACTCCCAAGTGACCAAACTCCTCCCACTCAGGTGTTTACTAAACAATCAAGGTCCTCCTTGAAAATACTGAAAAGAAAAGCAAATAGATTTTTCCTCTCGTGAAACAAAACAGAATGGGTGACACTTCCTGTCTTGGTGCGATAAATCTGTTGGTTTGCAACAATCTTATGAGCTTTATGAGCACATACATCATGTCATCATAAATCAGTAATACAGTTTGCACCTTCTCAGCATGCGAAACATATCTGAAGCATGTTGATGTATGTGTCTTCCTCAGTGAGGAGGACGAATGGCCGCCCGTCCAGCAGAAACTAGAGTAGAGCAGCTGGAGGACTACATTTGAGCCTTTTGAGTTGAAGCTGTCCGTGTGAAAGCGAGCTCACCTCAGCTGCACCGCGCAGCTCTTTTGATGCTCCAGCAGTTGTCTGCTAAGTGGCAGATGGCAGCGAGCCAAAGAGGTTATTGCAAGTTTAGAGCTGGCTGGCTCTGAAAACACAGCCACTGCAGGAGCTATTGATCGACGCGCGGCTCTCTCGGTGGCGCAGACCCCCCCATCTCACTCTCTGCTCCAAGCTGCTGAGAGGAGTCCAGCTCACTAAAGCTCTGCTCGGTTGTTAAGAAGCCTGGAAGGGAACACTTGCTGTTTGCATGAAATGACTACTGGCTTGACTTTACGAGGCAGTAAAGCTGCTTGTTAACCCCATTAGATTGTGTCCTTAATGTTAGAGGTCATTCGGAAAGGTAAATGGACTGCATTTATATAGTGCTACAGGTCATTGCGACCCGTCAAAGGGCTTGTGCGTGTACAAGTCACCATTCACACACATTCACACAGAGGCAGAGGCTGCCATGAACCAAGGAAACTAACATTCCCCCCAACATGCACACACTGCTGGCCATCTGGAGCAGTTTGGCATTAAGTTTCTTGCCCAAAAACACATTGTCATGTTGATGCAGAGGCTGGGTATCAAACCATCGACTTTCCAATCGGTTGACGGCCACTATTCACCCTGAGCTCCATATTCTGTATTTTGTTGTCATTATATGTGCAGACTTCTCTCTGGCCCTAACATAATGGCTCCTGAATAATATACCAGTGTGTCTCTTGGAGAAGTTTGAGGTGAGAAACTCCACTCTCAGCAATCCCATTGACATTCAAATTTCCAGTGTTGAAAAGTGCGTGAACAAACTTGCCAGGAGTTTTGCGACAATAGAAAACACCTTTCTGTGCTCATATTGCTGGCAGACTCACGGAGAAACAGACATCTGGTGCAGGGAGTTTGGGTCACACTGAGTCAAAAAAATAATTAATTATACATCAACAGCGGGGAAAAGTTTTCATTATTAGTAATTCAGCAGGCGGCAGTGTGAGAGGAGACGATTTAAATCCACAGATCCAGCTGCAGGTCGTCATGAGGGAATGTTTGCTCAGTCATCCACTCATCGACCACTTTTGGGCAACCAGCAGGAGGTCAATAGAACTTGTTCTCCTCTTATACAAAGTATTTCATCCTTTTAAATCACAGTGAAGGTTGTTTGTGATACACACTATAAAGTTCTATCATTCAAACGTGATGTTTCTGTAGGTAGGAGGTTTCTTATCAACTATAGTATGGTTGATACAGTAATACATTTATATGTAATAGTCCTACTGAATAGAAAATAGCCTGCACTTAGCTGTAATCATTAAATCACTGCCCATCAACCAACAACTTCCTGCAGCATCCTCTGCACCTGTGTGGTTGGAGTCTCTATCATTCACATTAAAGGTCATGATGACTGGAAACTGTTTTCAAACACATGGTCCTAATCTGTGGATGAAGTCATGGAGATGCATTAGCTGTAACGAGATTACATCGCACTTTAAGGACTTCTCGTCCATCTTGTTAATCCTCTCACAGTTATCATAAGCAGATAAACACTGTGTGTGTAAATCGGTAGGTAGACCTTGTGTTGGGATTTGGAAAAACGGATTAATTGTTTAAATATATGTTGTAATCCCTTAAAAGCCAGACATCCTCTGGTTCCAGCTTCTAATGATTTAAAATCTGTTTTTTTCTCTGTTTTGTAGATTAATTTTGGGTATGTTTAAGCCCAATAGAAAATATATTTAAAGACTTCACCTTTATTCAGACATTGCATTTTCTCATTGAATAGACTAAATGATTCATCTTCAAAGTCATTATTAGATTAATCCATTATCAAAATAAACACTATTTGAAGCACAGCTGATCGTCTGACAGCAGCCAGATCAGTGCATGCGCTGCATCGTCCAATCAGTGAGCGATACACAGTAAGGGGGCGGGGCGAGTGTCTGAGGATTTCACTCCTCCATTATCACTCCTCGATCCTCGATCCTCCGGCACAAATAAGGCCACTGGGACGCTACTCAAGATGGCGCAGACAAATCAACTTCAAGGATTGTAGCCTTTGCAGACCATTTACATGCACTAAAACCTATATAACACACTACAGGGAAGGTAAACCCCAAAAAGCATAATAGGGCCTCTTTAAGTTCATACAAGTCCACTGACACCAACCACATAGATGATGTTTTTAAAAGCAAACAGCATCAGGGTATCAGTGTCTTGTGGTTGTGATTCGGCACGTAAAGCCAAAAGCTATACATTCACAATGTAATCCACAAATAACCTTTTTTAGGCTTTCATTGTGCATTCAGTCATAACACTGTGGCTCCTGCTGAGGAAAACCTTCTGTACCCTACGAAGCAGGATCTGGCACTAATGGCTTAGAAGCTCACACCTAGGTAATGAACGGAAAGGCCCAGTGTTGGCTTTCAAAAGCCACTGGAGCTTTTCCAGACACAACTGTTCCTGGCAGCTGCACAGACAAATGGATATGTGTCTAATGAAAGGCTTTTAGGGGGTATTGATTTCGTTTTTCTTTCCACAAGTTTGGACCGGCAGTTTTGTCCTTGACATACATTCGGACAAGTATGCAGATGGGAGAAAACAACCTGCCTTTTGTCTTTCTCTCAGCAGCACGACAATTATTCTTTCTGTGTGAGCAGAAACCAAATTAGATCATTTAGCTTGGCCGATTGAAACAAGCCAATGTAATGCATGATATGTGCGTGTGAGTCTTTAATGTTTGCTCAGCAGCACAACTAGTATTCTCTCTATGTGAGCGGCTTCCAAATGAGATCATTAAGAACATTATTACGCGCGTTAATGAGCTATCTGTCTCGCGTAGCACCAAACACTTTTTTAAATCTCCCTTCCTCCGTCAGCTGCACTCTTCTGTCCACGTACATCACTCATCCAAATATCTGCAGAGTCATCAGTTGAGCTGAAACCCTCCCTCAGACTCCTCACAGTGAGGAACCTAAAAATGCGACTCAGCGCTTTCTTACTTTGTGTGACCAGCGCTGGGGGCTGTCATTACACTAATGCAGCTCTGCTATCCAACAAAGCATCAGCCACTGGGACGAAAGAGAAAAGACAGCACAAGATCTTAAGATAATACACTGCCCTACATTACAACCTGACATGTCTTTGCTTTTTACAAATGTGCAATTACTCATCATTATGAGCTGCGTCTGAAACAGCAGGACCTGTTCATATGGAAATATTTCACGAGCTATCTTTGGAGGCACAGTTCATACACTTACAGATACTCCCTGACAATGGCATTTCAAAGCAGTTTTGATATTGCATAAGTGCTCCATTTTCAAAAAGAAGTTTACATGTGAACAGAAAGGTCAACAGGTCGATCGTCATGAAAAGATGCACTATGCAAGGCTCTAACCCCTCTAACGCCCATCAGAAGTAAACACTGACGCATATCTTCACCCTTGTGAATACTGCCTGTTCAATGCGTCTATTGTATTGTTTTATATTTTCTACGGTGGCCGACAGGTGTAAAAGCATTTCACGGTCCAAAACATTTCGATTAGGAGAAGCGCGTTGCAGGTTCAGAACTGATGCAACTATATAAACCCAACTGTGCCAAAACACATTTTTCTCCAACTTGACTACACATTTGCATAATTTACAAACCATTTACCATCTTAACTCAACATGCACTGCATCAACCAAACGTTGCAAATGCTGGGACACTTATAATGCTGTTGCCGCTGTTTTTGTCAAGTTGGTTTATATTTGCATCGTTTCTGAAACCGCAGGAAATGTGTTGGGCCGTTGTAACAGGTTTGTATATAAATAAACTCTATATTAATATATATTGTTCTCTACTGGATGATTAGACGCTGTTGATTTTGAAAACTCAGGGTATAATATAACTACCTGAGGTATACTATAAGCTATTATGTTGAATTGCCTCATCAAGATTCTCTCTGGTAGGCAGTGATTCATTGTACAGTATATATCTAGGGCTTTTATTGTGAAAGGGAGATCGCTAGCCGAAGGTAGACAGAATGCATTTGTATAGTTAGGCTTACAGGGAAACAGAAACGATGGTGTCATTATTCTTCAAATGGGATGAGGCATATTCTGAGTATTGAATAGTTTTGCTTGAGTTTCACCATTCTTAATGTCTGCAAACTGCAGAGAACCAACTGTTCCCAATGTCCCGAACAAATCAAACCCCATAGAGCACTGGGTTCCAAACTGTGTGTCCAGTCTGTTGTGATGCAGTAAAGTCTATGCTAACAAAAGCCATAATGGACATAAGTAAAGGTTTTAGTGCTGTGCAATGTTACAGGGTCCTAATAGGAGCAAGAAGACTGCCCAGTCTTCATTAAATCACTCTGTTGCTGTGTGCTTAAAACAACCTCCTTGCGTTGTCAATGCGATTGATTTGAGCTGTCAACAAATGTTAGTCTGGGCATCTGTGTGTGCCTCTCAAGGAGATCATCAGACATGTATCTACCTCCTGAGATGATGTTTGTGCACAGTTTGGCTTCTATGCATATATTCTGGACATCATTTCAATGATTCTATATGTAAACAGAGCTTGTGCATCCTGGACATCTCTCCCTCTGCTTAGCTTAGCCGACAATCAACTGGAAAATGGAAAAAGGGAAGCCACCTTCTCTCCAATACCTCCCCACGCAAACAAAGCCAGTGCTAAAGTCCCAGTGATTTAATATGGCGATCACAGCACCATCGCAGACTGGGTTTCCATATACCACCACCGTCTATATTTCAGATTTATTTATACCACATGAAGTCTCTGCAAGATCCAATTCAGAGGCAGCCAAGCAAAACCAAAGTTGCCTCATCTTCTCACCATATTATTTCGGCTTCAGTTACTGAATGTCGGACCGCTTTCCGTGAGTAAAGAATATGTAATATAAGCAACATCGCTTCAATGCACCAGCTCCTTTCACACACAAAAAAACACTTTTGTTTCAAGGTGTTAAGAAATAAGACAGAAAACATTCTCTTGTACTTTTGTCTAAAGGTGAATCTGTTTTCCACACAGATTAAGAAAGGAAGAGCTTCCTCATTAGTGGTGATACTGCTGACCTGTAATGTGCTGCAGGTGGAGGACTTGCTGCTGGCAAGGGCAACACCTTATCTGTTCGAAAGGCTTCCAACCCGTAGTCTTGCTTTTCTGTTTTCTGAAAAAGCTCTTACCATTAGCTTTCTTTGGCAGCACCTCCATGAAACTTTTAGGACATCAGCTCTCTTTTGCTCCTTGTCGGTTGCTGGCTGGATCTCGGGATATGGCTGTGTATTTGTATGGCATGGAGTGGAGAGGAGGAGGGGTTTTTCTCCCTGCATTCAGCTCTGGCACTTGAAGCCCTATTTAAGTAGAACGAGAGAGTGGTTTTGAAAAAGGATAAGAGGAAGATTATTACACCGATGGAGAACTTATTAAAGTGTCTCCCTCCAAGTGCCCCTGACCAGAAATGTGGCTGTGGAAAGCCTTTTCATAAGGGCTTTAATTTGAGTGAAAAGGGACCATAATGATGAAATAGCTTCCTTCTGTCACTCTTAGCTTTTAAGTGAAATGAATAACAGAGAGGCTGAGTGTGTTTTGATGGTCCCCGGAGGGTGCACGCCGAGAGCGGATGTGGTTATTTGTGTGCGGATGGAGTTCATCAATTATTTGAAGTCATATCAAACAATATGGGAAGCTGTGCTGCACATCTTCAATCTCTTACATTGAAAAAGGTGCAAGACGACCTTCAGTCTGAAAAGACCCCCAAAATGAAGGGTTTTGTATCATTACCCCTCATGCTACTTAAATGCAAATGAGGTGCTTTCAGCTTCCAACTCCTAATCTTTCCCACATAATCATTATCATTAATCCCATTCATTTTACCTGCTACCTGGCTTTTTCACACAACAAGACCTTTTGTTAAGCTTCTTGTACTTTAGTGCAGTGATAATCACATTGGAGATCATGCTTTCTGTGACCATTAGTCCACTAACAGACAATTATTTTTGATAATCTTTATGTTAAAGTAAATCAAAAATGACAGAAAATAACATCTTCTCAAATGTTGAAATTTCCTTTTTTGTGTTGGGACAAAAAGAACACGACATGGATTTTTTTTTTTAATGGGATTTTTCACTATTATCTGACATTTTGTCAATGTCTGAATAAATTACCCTGATGATGTCATAGTGATGTCATCGGGGTTGCTTCAGCTTTGGCTTGGAGACACAACAGAAAAGGAGGTTCTCGTCAAATGTGTCCCTGTTGCATTTCGGGAAAGGAAGAGCCACTGCTCAACCAACATTTGGGACTGTTGGCATCTGCTACCTTGATTTTGAAGGATCTTTTTATTTTAAAACTTTGTTTTACTTCCCCAGCTTTTTGAAGCAAATTATTAAATGTGTGGGTGACCTTTTGTTGTTCCTCAATATTATCGCATAATGATGATGTGTTCAAGGTATCTTCTCAATTCATGGCTCTAGATTATGATAACATAGAAAGTGTAAATGGTTCACCTACGAAAAGTTGAATGAACTAAGCTATATTTGCAGCAGCTTCATGACGTCAGTTGAGGTTAAATACACTTTTTATTCACAAGTAAAAATGTTTAACAGCAAACATTCAAAACACAAACTCTGCTTTTGTCATACTAGCAAGCTGTTGCGTTTATGGGCCTGCACTGTCTGGGCCTGTCACTTTGATGAGTAGTTAATATTCTCACTGCTGATGTACAATACCAGGCAGATGTAAGAAAATATTAGAATGAGAAGGAATCAGGTGAATTCAATCCACTGCTGTAGTCCTCCTTTGTAACTTACTGCTTTTTGTTGTTGTGTGAGTTGGAAGAAGAACAAGAAGAATGGGATTGTTTAAGCACTAAGTCATTGATTGTCACAGCAGAGGAAAAGGAGAAAGCTGCTCCAGGGCGGCTATGTGTTGCATGCCTCAACGGGGAAAATGTCCTCGTATGCGGGCGGGAGTTCGCTGGGGAGTGGGTATGAGAAAGGGAAGCAATGGTTGAGCTCCGGGTCTGATGGCGAGTATCCCGGCAGCTCTATTGACGGATGCCCCCCGCACTGCACTTCTGCACCTGTCTCGTCCAACACGTTAAAAACACCCAGATTGATGTAAGACACCGGCTGGAAATCCGCCGAGGAGCAGTCCCGCTCCTCGCTGAAGATGATCGCCTCGGCTCGCTGCCTCTGTCGGCTCCTAGTAAACTGTGCTGAGTTGTACCTTTTGATAGCCACCAAGTTGATGAGCCCCAGGATGCACTCCAGGGTGCTGAGAACAGTGGAGATGACCAAACTCCGCTGGTAATCCCTTAGCTGCTCGCAGGCAGAGCTCTCTTCCAAAGAGTGGAAGCAGTAGTGGGTGTATTTCCTCTCCACCAGAGAAGCAGTGTCCCCGTCCACCACAGCGCCCGAGAAGGCGGTGAGCACCCCCAACAAGAAGACCACAACCCCGAGGAGGAAGAAATTCCTGCAGCCGGGCTTCTCCATGCAAAAGAGCAACGCGGAGCCCAGCAGCACCTGGCCGACCCCCACCAGGAGCCCGGAGTAGAAAGCCCCGGCCGCGGCGCCGAGGTGGAAATGCGCCCTCACCGTAGATCCCAAAGAGACGCATCTTAATCCAACCACAACTTCGCTCAGGGCGCACACGAAGAGGAGGGTGCTGGTGAACACGGTGCACAGTCCTTTCCCACTCAACTTCATTATATTCCACCTCTGCCGCTCCAGAGCCCTCTTCCCCCTTCTTCATCCTCCCTCGTCTCCTCTGGAAGCACTCTCACATCGGGACATCATCTGCCGGTGACTCCTCCGGTTCAGCGCGGGCGATCCTCGCCACTGTGGCGTCTCTCTCGCATCCCCGCTCTTTAAAGGAATATATTAATAACTAATGCCTCTTTTTTGCACTTATCGATAATCCATGCAAACGCAATGATCACTTTACCCCTCACCGCCTATCAGACTCCTGTTGAGGAAAAGTTTTCCATTTTTCCCCTCCTCTTGAGGAGCTAGTCTGCAGTCCGCAAAGTCGTCGGGTTGAATGCTGCTGGGTGGTGTTTTAGTGGCGGAGGAGGAGGCGGCTGCTCGGTTTGGAGATGCTCAAGGGTCCTGTGGACCAATGACCGATGACCCACTGGCCTTTTAAATCCCTGCAGCACTCCTTCATGGACTTTACATGTGTCTCATGTGCCCCGTGGTGACTTTGTAGCGACGTTGTGGTAAAGGAAAAGGTGGGTTAACTACTTGTGGTTGGTGCCTGGGAAAACAAACACGAGCAGGAGCAGAAATCATTGGCTTTCAGGAGCATAGTCTCTCCACACCCCCTTACAGCACCAAGCCTTGTCATAAAACCAGTTTGGGAGCAGCAACTCAATGAATTGTGCTTAACTGCATTCCTGAAAATAAAAAGCTGGGAGATGAGTTTTTGTTAATTTCTACGATTATATAACTCTACTCTGATAAAAAAAAAAAAAGCTATACATGTCTTTACGTTATCCTTGCTTAGTGTTCTCTCAAGGTTGCTGTTTTTCAGGTGGATCTTTCTGGAAATCCTCACCAGAGGCATTAATAATGGATCTGCTCGGTGCGCTGTCCGTGGTGTTGAAACATCCAGATGGCAGCTGACTCTCAGCCAGACCCACAGAGAAAACACGTAGGAGAAACTACACTTCTCACGTTTGATTTAGCACGGATAATGACACTGTTGTGGAGGTGGGGACGGTTTTTTTGTTAAAGGGAAAAATGATGGAGATTGTGAGGGCAACAGACCATCGGAGAGAAAATAAGAAGAAGCAGATTTAGATTACGGTTTAGAAATTCCATTTAGTACCAAAACAAATAAGGACAATGTGAGTCATCCAAAGTTGATGCTGTAATGCTAACAGAAGCTGACTCACAGTCTAAAAGTAAATATGTGAATAGATAGAGGTGCATGACGTCAGATAAAGTCAGATTAAACTTTGAGCTAAATGCTAACCTCAGCATCAGGGGCGGACTGGGACTAAAAATCAGCCCGGTACTCTCGACCGTCCCACTTCGGTACCGCCGGCCCACCTCGGTACCGCAAGTAAATGTAAATAGCCTACCGCTAGTAAATTGTTACGTCACATGCTGAGTTAGTTTTGTTTGTTTGAATGCAACAGTTGCTATGTAGCACCAAAGTCTGAGGCTGTTTGGAGAGTCAGTTATCAGACATGTGGTCATAAACAAATGAAAACTCAGGTTAGGGAAACATTTCAGAAACACAAATCAAACTCATGGTGGCACAAAGTCACTAAATGCATTAAGAAACATCTCCTGGGGCCTCATTTATAAAGGGATATACGCTCAAAAGATGGCGTACGCCAGTTTCTACGCAATGTTTGCGATTTATAAAATACTAACTTGACGGGAAAACGTGCGGTCCTCCCATAGACTGTATATATAAACAAACTCTAACCCATGCGTACGCACATAAGCACAACAACGGGAGAGACGAGAAACTGCGACACCGTTGGCAGAAGGAAGAATGGAGAGAAATATGTGGAAATAATACCATAAACAAAATGTTACCTCTCATTTATCATATATGAAGAATTCATTTTCAAACATTGATTAAAGCCAATCTTAAAATGATTAAACAAACGCCTGTTTGAGACTCCTCAGTGCACTCAAAAACATAACTTGGAGAAATAAATAAATACGGATATGTTATTTAAAACCACCTCGAATATGTTGTGTTAATGTTATGAAATGTTTTCTCAAATGATGCGGTAAGCAGGAGGACAGAATTACGTCTAAAGTGACGCCGTTTTGCATTTCTATAGGTTGTAGATACGAGCATGGTTTTATATACTATCATGTTTAATCGTGTTTTATGCCGTTTGCCAAGACTTGATAAGTCGCTCGTAAAACACAGGAGGTATGGAAGCTAAGAACACCATATGTGGTAAATTGTACAGCTAATATAACACCACACATTAGTTGTATTTCCTTTAACTGGTGGATATAGAGTTGCTGCGGTGGAGACGCTGCAGTGGAGACGCTGCGCACAGCTGATCGACAGCTGGAACACAAACCACCAAATACAAAAACATAATTTAGATCCAGTCGTCATGACTCCACTCTGGAGGGATTCCCCGTTCACTTCTTACAGTCTCTCATCAAGGGGGGTCTCCTGTCCCCGGTACAAACACACTGCCTGAGGAAGGCTATGTGTATTGTTTTTGTCATTAACCTTTTTCGGACCACTTATTTATTTATTTTGGTGACGATCCGACCTCCATGCTGCTACTCTGGTTCAAACTGCATCCACCAAACAATATGATTTATCTCGACCTCCCCAAAATAACCAGAATCTGACACGGTGTGAGATGTATTTTTTAGCTGTTCTGTCGTCATTTCCTGCTATCTTCTTCATAAAGTCAGTCAGAATGAATGAATCATAGACTGTATATATAAATGAATGAATGAATGGGCGTTTCTTTGACTATTTATAGGCAAATATGGGCGTTACGTGAAGCCCGCAAAAGCTGCACCCCTTTTCGAGTCGGTTGTGATTTATAAAGGGAAACCGGCGTAGGAAGTGCTGTACGCACTTTCCTCGCCGGTGCGCAATGTTTGGTGAATCGGAAAATGTCGGAACATTTCTGTACCTATTTTTTGGATTTATACTACGTAAGCAACCTTCCCACGTGAATCCGCACGGCGTTATAAATGAGGCCCCTGGACTTTACATATCTGCAGAAAACGTTGCTATACTTTCTAAAAACGTAAATGTCTTATGCAAAGGCTACTTGTAGCCTAAGTAAAGTATAACAAATAAAAGATTACATATTTTCAAGAAAAAACCTAAATGAAATGCATTTGTTTAACAGACAACAAATGCAAATGCACTATGACCCTCTCCAAAAATCATAAACTCTGTGATATTTGATTTGAATAGGTCATATTTGACTTTATGAGAAATTATATTGAAACAAAATCATATAGAGCATTTATGAATATTTATGAGTGATGATTATTGTTAAAGGATAAACCCAAAAGCAGATTCTTACACATTATAAGCATACAATACATTATAGACATGGGAATTATAGTTCTACCAACATTTCATGGCAATCCATCCTGTAGTTATTGAGAGGTTACCATGGTGTAGCAGCTGAAAGAAAAATCACTTTTCCAAACTTCAGACGCAACCATGTGAGAAAAAGTTCAAGGGTATAAAAATGATCCCATGGTGTGACCCTGCTGCCAAGTTGCTGCAGGTTGTTGGATTTGATTTGTTTCCAATTCATTTGGCCTGAATGTGAAAACCTTCAGAGGACAGGCATGACTTTTTGAATTAATGAACCAAACATTTGATGGGTTAGAGAATTACACCAGGGAAAACCCTCGCCCAGCCATTCATCACAATGAGCCACCTCATTGACTGTACCAGTACAGCTGCCAGTGTGTGTGTGTGTGTGTGTGTGTGTGTGTGTGTGTGTGTGTGTGTGTGTGTGTGTGTGTGTGTGTGTGTGTGTGTGTGTGTGTGTGTGTGTGTGTGTGTGTGTGTGTGTGTGTGTGTGTGTGTGTGTGTGTGTGTGAGTGTGTGATGTGTGTGTGTGTGTGTGTGTGTGTGTGTGTGTGTGTGTGTGTGTGTGTGTGTGTGTGTGTGTGTGTGTGTGTGGTGTGTGTGTGTGTGTGTGTGTGTGTGTGTGTGTGTGTGTGTGTGTGTGTGTGTGTGTGTGAGCAGGACTCTAATTAGGTAATTGCTATTTGCATAGGTTTGCAGATAAGAGAAGGTGCAGTGAGTGATGTTTTGATGATCAGCTGATTGCTTGATTGATTGGCAGTGGGTGTGTGTCACTCCAACAGCAGCGCTGAGGATGTCAACACCATCACAAACAACGATGAGACGGACTGAAAGTCATCACCTCACCGCAAGAAAAAAAGCACCTACTTTTGCTATAGTATTGTTTAATGTCCACACTTTGCTTATCAACAGATTCTAACTCATTTCCACATTTGTTGTTCCATAACGTGGGCGTTTCAGAGCCTTTAGAGACTGTAACTGTGATTAAGAGCTATACAAATAGACTTGGCCCCGGCCAGCTCAGAAAATGGCTTCAGTTCACTCAGTTAAAGCAATCACCGGTATACGCAGCATGTATTTTAATCTGAGGGAAAACTAGTGAATTCAATTGTCCGGCAAATTTGATGAGGCAGAAGTTGTCAACAGCGTATGTCTTTCATTAGGGCACGAGGAGGGGTCTGCTCACCTCCATAACACAGACAATTGCCCTGTCATGGTCACAAACCTGGAAGAAGCTGCTACTGAAGAGGAAAGTCATTCCTGACCTAAGTGGTAAAAATGCTACGGATGCAAACACACACACACACACACACACACACACACACACACACACACATACACACACACACACACACACACACACACGGATGCAACAGCAATGTGAAGAAAACATGAACAGCCCTATTCCTCACATTGTGTAAAATCACCTTTCCCCTTCAAGACCAGCATTTTAACAAATCATGAGAAGTCACTGTGTGTGTGGGATTGTGCATGTGTGTGTTTAGGGCTTCAGCTGTGCCAGGAGTGAGCATGCATTTCTACAGCAGCAGTTACAACAGCGGTGACAGGTCTGTAAAAACCTGCGTTAGCCTATAAATATTAATGAATCTAAAGCAGTCTCTCGCCCCTGTTGTTGGCTGGTGCTTGGATGGACTCAAACTATGTTTATTTTAGAACTGTATGTAATCAATAGAGAGGCAGAGGGGCTGTCCGTCCAGGGTGGGACAAAGAACAGGGCCTGTCCAATAGAGAGGATGCGAGGCAGCTGAACAAAGGAGAAAGGTGGTCAGGTGGAGTATTATTGAATAGCTGTGTCAGTCAATCATTTGATATGAACAATGTATCAATGGAAATGTGAAACTTGAAATGTGTTGCTGGTTGTGACAATCAGAAAATCATCACTTAGCTCTGCAGTTTTTGCTCTGAGGAGCATTTTAGTCTCTTTTAATTGTTTTGGTTTCTAGCCCTTGACTTCTGCTCTCATTCACCTCATCTGCAGACACACCAGGTTGCTGTATTCAGAATCACCAACTGTAGGCTACCTGGCTTTTATTTTAGATGGACCCTTAAAGGTCACATGTTATGCTTTTCCGGTTATTATCCGTCCCCTTGTGTGTTATGAAGGTTTTTATGCATGTAAACGGTGTGCAGAGTCAAAATCCTCAAAGTACACCCTGTAGGGAGTAAAACTCTAACACAACTCTACCTCCCCAAAACGCCTCGTTGGTGAAACGTCATCATCCATTTGATTCTTCCGGGTACATCATGATGTCATGTCGTACCCGGAACGAAATGGACCAATCCGTGGAGCCGCTACGTTACGTCCGCGGAGCCGTTACGTTAAGCCCCCGCTGATTGGTCCAAATTGACCAATCCACGGACTTCCTCACACACTCAGTGCAGGCAGCTCTGCTGATCTCTCCTCCCTGGCTGATAACAGACAGTTGGGATCGCAGCGAAATTCTCTCTGCAGACCCATTCTCTCTGCAGACCCATTCTCTCTGCAGACCCATTCTCACAGCGTTTATCAACCTTGTTCTTACTCAATATTAAGCCACACTTATTGTTTTTACTTCGGCTGTGACTTTGTGTGTGCTCAGGGTGAGTTTGGCTGTGTTTCGCTGTGTATCGCTAAACAAGGAAATCACACCTCCACGGAGCTCAGCGCGATTCACAACGTCCCGACTGGTCCCGACCAATCGGAGCACACTGGGCTCACAGGGAGGGGGGGTGGGGGGGGGGGGGGGGGGCAAGAGCTGCAACGAGCCGTTTAGTGGAGAGTGAATACTGCTGAATACACATACTTTACAGAGATGCTGTATGAGAAACCAATGTGAGTTTGGAAAATTGCACAGTATAAATCTATTCTAGTAGACCTCAACAATGGAATTATGATCAGTGGAAATGGCCATGACATGTGACCTTTAACTAAATAGTTAGTTCCAGACAAAAGGGGGGACTCTTATCTAGAAAGTTTACTTTTTATATAAAACGTTTTTTCTAATCTGAAAATGTTCCTTTCCTTTACGGGGGACCCTAAAAATAGAGTTCGACCCTTATCTAGAAAATTAACCTCAATCAAAAGTCTATTTTTTTTTTAAACTCGTCCCCTTTTTTAATTTGTTGCACTACTCAATACCATCATTGATTTCATGCTCATCTATACATTATTAATTTGTTTCTATGGAGTGACTTTAATCAACTATATTTATCAAAGAGTAAAGGGCACAAAGAGCAACATGAACTAAATCCAGGAAGAACAAATCAATCAAAACGAACAGTTCATTTGTGTTCAAATATCCAACTTGATTTACTTTGATGAAGATGATGATCACACTATGAATGTGCTTTACTAAAGCAACATATGTTATCATAATGATCACATGTGCAAGGTTAACAAAGAATATTTTTATAAAATAGCTTTATCAAGAGGATTATATTTTTCAGATCTGTCGGAAAAAGTAAAAAAAACAGTTCCAAACCTATAGAAAAAGTTAAAGAAAATCAGTGCTGGCAGTGTGTTGTTTTCACTTTGTGCCCTCTTGTGTCATGTGACTCTTATGCTCAGTCATGGCCAGAGCCTCGAATGCTTTTTCTGTAGCCCCGGACAATTCTCCCTCAATAATATAATACATTACAAGGTTGTGTACTTAGTCCCATGCTCTTCACACTCTTTACACTCGTTGTGCTCTTCACACTCTTTACCAACAACTGCACCCCCATCCACACCTCCAACTCCATAGTAAATGTGCAGACGACACCACAGTAGTCGGTCTTATTACAGACAATAATGAGACAGCCTACAGGCTCGAGGTGGAACATCTGACGGACTGGTGTAAGGAGCACAACCTTGTCCTTAACACCTCCAAAACTAAGGAGCTCAAGTCCATCTCCCCCTCCACATCCATGGAGAAGCAGTGGAGAGCGTGGAAGACCTATACGGTTCCTTGGAGTCAACATCTCCAATAAATTAACATGGACCTCAAACCTGGTGAAAAAGGCACAGCAGAGACTGTTTTTCCTGAGGAAACTGAGACAGGCCAGGCTTCCACAAAAACTGCTGGTAAACTTCTATCGGTCGACCATTGAAAGCACCCTGACCAGCTGCATAACTTTGTGGTACACCAGCTGCACAGCCGCAGAGCGGAAGGACCTGCAACGGGTGGTGAAGGCTGCTCAGCGCATCGTTGGGACTGAGCTGCCCAACCTTGACAACATCTACAGGAGTCGACTGCAGAAGAAAGCCAGCAGTATCATCAGAGACATCACACACCCAGGCCACTCACTGTTCGAAATAAAGTCACGCACCAACAGACTGAAGAACAGCTTCTTTCCCAGAGCTGTGGCCTCCATCACTCCCGTCCCATCCCTGTCCAACCACAAAACTCAACTTTGAACATGCACACATACAAACACACTACCTCCCATCAAAGACTGCAGCCAAAAATGCCATATGCTTTTCTAAAAATGTATTTTTAACATTCTGGTAAAGTGCATTTAAGTGATGACCCTGATTATTGCTACTATCTCTGCTTTATCACTGCCTTTATGGATGTGTTCTTATTTATGTACTGCAGTGAGAGATGCCAACTGAATTTCATTACACTGATGTGTGATGACAATAAAGATATTCTATTCTATTCTATTAACTGTGCTTTACCTGAACCTCATCATGACACTAGAGAGGACGGCAGGAGTGTAATTTCCCGTGTTCAGTGAATGCAACAGAGGCAAGACACCAGACCAATTACCAGAGAGTTGCATGGAAATAAACGTGTCTTATTGGTTGACAGGTACCTATCCTGTGACAAATGATTAAACTGTCAGTCGGACTCTGAGTTTTTGAAGATGGACATAAGAACATTTCTTAAAAAACACGACAATTCTCAAGTGGTGGCTCACACAACAACCCCAGAGCCACCACTTGCGGCAAGTAAAAGTAAATGTCAGTAAACTTCCAAGTTATGCGAACATGTAAGGCATAAATTACACGTTGTTGACATTACTTTGAATCGCGCGGGTAAGCTAAACCGTTAGCAAGTAGCTATAGCTAGCCATATATATTAATTAACACTTTGTCATACAATATAAATGTTGTGTTTGTTAGCGTTACCTGGTGATTTCAAAGAAAGCTCTCTGGGAAATGTTGACTTACTGTCAGTGTTCGACATGAAGCTAGAAGCTATACCTTACATTACACAGTCACAGGGGAGTGATTTGTAAAATATCCATAAAGAAAAAGTGTTTACAGTTCTGTTTCATATGCGTGTTGAGAGATGTATCAAATCTCTTAATGTTGCTCTCAAAGTGCACCAGATTGATGCTTTTAACTTTAAAAAATCTTCCCGGCGGAGCATGCCCCTGGACCCCCCTAGAGGAGGTGAAGACCCCCCCCTAGAGGAGGTTAGGTCCGCCCCCCACTTATAAAAATAGCACTTTACCCCTGCTTACAGACCTATATGTCGTGAGCTGATTATCGAGCCTTCATTGTAATAGTCGCAGGTGTGCTGTGTGCGTGTGGGGAGTGTTGCAGTAGAAATGTCCACAGAAATGCGATTTAAAATGCTCACAGGTTTTACACCTCTTATGAAATGTAGACTCCTTTTATTTCGGAGTTTATGTCCGAGACAACAGACTCACAGATCGTTGGCTACTGAGAGATATGCAAAATGTGGCTGTGGATTTTCAAAACAATATACAGTAAAACTATGGTCGCAGGCCCAAGTTGAACTCTCTGAGGTGTAAGCCATTTTTTCACGTTTTTGTAAAAATGCTATTAAAACATGAACCTTGGTGACCATCGGGCTGGCCTGCGTCTGCCTAATACAAAAACAAAAATAAATGTTGCTTTATGCAGCCTCTGATCATCAACAGACTTCATGCAATGCATCATAGATAATAATCTCTATCTCACTCCTAAAACATCTAAATCTACTTTCAGCATGGATAAATGTTCATAAAATACATCCATTGTTTGTTTTATTTGCTTCTTGAAATCCTAAAAAACACATCGTCTTTCTAGAACGGATTACAAATCGCCTGAAAATGGTACAAACAAGTGGCAACATGTGTGACGAAGGTGTTGCTGAAACTTAAGCTCGCTCCATTGCAGATATTCCCGCGAGAGTGCGGAACACTTACATTAATTAATTTGAAAGGGGTCGCCAGTCTCTTGCACTGTTATTTTGGGGGTCGCAGGCTGAAAAGTTTGGCAACCCCCGCTGCCTTAATGTACCTTAATGAACTGTGGGCTAAGCCCCGAATGTTTCCAGGTCCAGGAAACGCCCCATGTCATGAAATAAAGTTTTAGACGTAGACTCACCAATCTTTGTCCTCCACACTAAAACAAAGAAAAGCACAAGTCCCCACTCTAATAGCATATGTTTCCAGGAGCTGTACTTACACACTGCTGGCAAACCAACTGCTCAGTTAGAAAGGGGATGTAATGTGTTCCAGTGTCAGCAGAGGTAGAAACAGCTGCATCTAGTGGAGGGAAATCCATGTCCCTGCAAGGGAGTTCAGGACCTGAGGCTGTCAGTGTCATACATGTGTCATACACAAGCAAGTTCACTGCTATGTTCACTTTTCGTCTAGCAGCTTAGCTCAGAGAACATTCAGAGTAACTGATAAAGGTTTAGATTTCTTATACTGTTTCAAACAACTCTCAGTATGACTGCAAACAGTTTACTTTATTTGTCTTGATGCTTTCTGATGCCTTCCATTAAAACACAATGACATGTCACAAAACCACCAAACACTGCTCTGGAGTCAGAGTGGTACGTGCACACTGTGCTCCACTCAGTCCTATTTGGAGTTAAAGGTATCAATCTATTGGCAATACAATGTCAAAAACTAGACCTCTTTTTTGTTTGCTTTTTAACCAGTTTCAAACCACACTTTTTACACTTTTTACATCTAAAGTCATTCTTAACTATATTTTCCACTCGGATGAAGGATTTATACATTGGACAGCTTGATTTCGAGTTAGCAGTTAGCAGCAGCCGAACACTGACTTGAATTGAAGATGTTTTATTCAGTGTATCCCCCTGAACAATGAACAGATCTAAACCGTGAGAAGCTGACTGCAAAAACTAATAGTGGTAAAGACAACAATTCCCATGATGTCACACTTTTTCACAACCCAACAAACTATATCTTCTATTAATGTTTGATTCGGGGATCAAATCATATTGTCACCAATGAGTATCATTAAGAAATATAGCTGTTACAAAACTAGCTTAAGTTATATATATTTTTTAAAACACAACATAAAGAACTCTGATCATGTCAGTTAGCTCCTTCTAGAAAATATGTCGTTTTATTACAACAGATAATAACGTAAGATACGTAAGACCCATCCTCACTCTAAGACAGTTTGAATTCAGTGTGCATGAGATCACTGTCGGGCGCTATCCGTGCTGCTGACACCCACAAGTTCAAAGCAAACAGAAGGTTGTGTTGAAGCAAAGAGAACAGCCGGTGGTTTAGCTCCTCTCCTGCTGCCCGGGCGCAGGCTCATCAGCGCCCTGCTTGTTCTTCAAAGAGCGTCCCAGAAACAGCCAGTACTCTTTACGGATGGTGTCCGTCTCATGGGCCAAAAGATGACAAATCTAAAAAGGGGGACAACAATCACAGGAAGGGTCAAAGCACCACAATAATGGATATATCTCAGTTTGTTTGTCATTCAAAATCCTCCTGATCTCTCACAGGTAACATTTTAAAAGTGCTGCAGTCATGACTTATTTGTGTTGGCCAAAACACTCATGGGGTCTTTTGAATTTGATTTTCAATATTGCAAGAAATAACACGTTCATTTTTACAAATAAACCCAAACCTCTGATTTGTTAAGCCTGGAGTGCCCCTCGTGTTCGCGCACTTCAAATTAAATACACTGTAGTTTGCCATATACTCAGTGTCCTAAGAGTTTTAGTTTTTTAGCCTTTAAGGTTATTTGTATAATTACATTTACATTTGTTAAAAATACTTTTAATGCTAAATTCTTTCTTTTTTATCCTTATATATTTATTTATTTTACCTAATTTGCAACTTGTTTTTTTAGATTGTTTATGTTCGCACCACCAGATACCAAAGCAAATTCCTTGTGTGAGTAAACGTACCTGGCAACAAACTGGATTCTGATTCTTAAGGCTCTTCTAAGGCCATTTGTTAGCAACACCCTTTTTCAAGACTCATAAAAGCTACACACTTACGAGTTGGCTACTTACTGACATTTCTTATGTCACAAAATACATCTAAGATGACATCATTCTAGGTATTCATTCAAACCCCAGTGACCTTGAGACAAGGGACTGGAATGACAAAAATGCAGACTCATTTCCGAGGTTCAGGACTTCCTCCTTCAGCGCTCGATACTCAGTTACAATGATTTGTAAGTTTATATTTCCACTCACTTCAAGAGCCTTTTCTAAAGTTTCCTTTAGTTCCTCGTCCGACTTGTTCTCTTCCTGACTGCTGTTCTCCAAGGCGTCCTCGTAGCAGTCGAACAGGAAAGCCAGCAGATAGGGGGAGCAGTGCGTCTCCTTCAGCCGGAGGACCCTCTCCAGCAGGCCCGGCACCGACGACAGACCCTGGTCCTGCAGCATCCTTGAGGAGTCAAAAAAGAAAAACTGTCAATGAGCTTTTTTTTGTTTTTTCAAAAAGGAGCAGCTCTACTCCTCTCATTGTACCTGTAGAAGGACAATAAAGGATTCTATTCAGATTATTCTTTTATTTTTTCGAGCCTTTATTGGAGATTTGTAGAGTTGATCGTGTTTCTCGTGCAACTTCAAGAAACTGGCGTAAGCTTCAGTAAAATGCCTCTCCGACGTTTTCCCCACACCTAAAGAGTGCAGATTCTGTTAGTCTTTGACCGGGTGTGTTGCATCGCTGAGGCTTACTGATGTCCGCTGGTCTCCAGTCAGTGAATGCAGGTAGCATGTGCAGCTTACTTTGCCTTTTCACTGCCATGCATGTCATGGTATAAAAAGTTGGGGTCAAACTTCGTAATGAGATTCATTTAAGATGAATTTCTGGCTGCCAGATGAAGTGTTAACGCTTTAACCCTGTCATATCTCGTACATTTCTGAATTAGGAATGGCAAATTGATATATCAATGATTTCTCCTGAAGAACTTCTTGGTCAGTCAAAGCAAGTGAAAGAAGACAAAGTCATGTTTTGCTGTTTGAAAAAAATAATTCTGATATGCAACAGCTTACCCTTTTAAATAGTTCCATGCACTCTCATTGTGTGGAGCCTTCTTGATCTGGGTCAGACAATACCTTTCAGATAGAGAGGGAAATCAGTCAAATGCATGCAACAGACAACGTAAAGCGCTTGCTGAAGCAGAAACAATGTTGGGTTGTTTTGGGAAGTAAATACTGGAAAATAAGCTTAACAGAGTGACTTTAAGGTGTGAAGCCAACAACGTACCATCCAACTTCAAAAGGTACAAATGAACTGTGTGTCCAAGTTGTCCAGACATGAAGAGAATACTCACTGAATCTCTCTCTCCACTAATGCAGGTTCAGAGAATCCTGTAGTGTGAGAAATAACAAAATGCCTCTGGTTCCATGCAGAGTTATTCCTCACATCTTCTTCCAGAAGAGTCTCCACAAACTCCAGCTCACTGTCCCACAGTTTGTACTCCTGCAGGTAAACAAGGACAGTGTTGTTGTTGGCAACGTACTAGTATCATGTACTGACCACAGATGGACTTAACCACACAAATAAGAAAGCATTCATTCTGGCGAGTTCACTGTGAGCAGAACATTGGATTTCTGTCATTTTCTCATCCAAACTCAAAGAATGCTCAAACTCCTACCTGGATGACCCACTGTCTGTGCTGCCAGGCGTGGTAGTTTTTGGCATCTTGGCTGAGAATATCTGCAATGAACTCCAATTCCTCTGAGGGGTCCTTCAGCCACTCCACCACCATACGTCTGTGATGCCTGGAGGAGGAGGTTAGGAAGCTAGTGTCATAGTGCTGCAGTGAGTCAGCATTTGTGCACTTCTTGTCTCCAAGTTAATGGCTTTTTGGTTAGATTTGACTATGACATAAAACCTGTCAATAAATTCACCACTTGTGAATTTGTTATCTTTTAAATGTCTTGTGGCTAAAATTACTCTTCCAAACGCCACCTTTAGCTTAGCGACGTGAGTTATGCGATCATTATGTAGTTCATTTATAGCCCAACGTCCGCCTCTTACTTCTGGCGATAGCATGTATGCTTCAAAAACCCTAAACGTGGTGTTGTGAAGGACTCTCTCTGGAGGGAACTTGGGGATTCTAGCCTTTGCAGACCATTTACATGCACAGAAACCTATAACACACTACAGGGAAGGGACATCTCCAAATAGCATAATAGGGCCTCTTTAACAAAACATATAACTTGGCAAAAACAGCCCTTTGCTAACAAATACTTTACTTATATTAATAGACCTGGTGATAAAGATTTCCATAAGTAATGCAGGGTTCTTTAAAAAAACAGCTACCGACACATGTGACCTGAAATGAATTTGACAGCACTCACCAGACTTGATAGTTTTTGGGTTGCTCCTCAATGATGGCTGTAATGTACCTCATCTCCTCCCTCAGGTCCTTTGTTAAGGCCTGCAGCAGCACGCGCCTGTAGTGCCTGAACACACCAACACAAGGACTGTCAATACATTTTCTTTCAGAAGGTGAAGAAGTGTAAAGGAATTGAGTAGTTGACAACTCATGAGTGTGATCTTGTCAAGGTATGGCTCTATCCAACACAACATGAGATCCAAAGATGAAATGTTTTACTAACTGACTGTGGAGGTGCAGCCCAGTACCTTGGATGCTGATTGGCTACTGGTTACACAAGCCAAAAAAACGTTATGACATCATAAAGTGGCCAAAATCTGATCAGCTCTTTTTCAGACAGGTTTTTATAGAAATGGATCAGGAGAAAAAGAGAGAATCTTTGTTCCTGATCCTTTCAGAATCTCTTTCCACACAGGGGACACATGTGTTGTTTCACTGTGGTATGAAAAAGAGACCCTACTTAATAGTGAACATCAGTTTTCCATATTGCAAACATGCAGCCTGCTTACCAAACGGTGTAATTGGCAGCATTTAGCTCGATCGCTTCTGCTGTCAAAGCGAAAGCCCGGTCGCTTCTTTCATCATTCTTCAAGAGTGCACGGAAATAGTCAAACACATCTGAGACTGTTGGAAGAAATATTAACACATTTGGTATAAACATCAACAAAGTTCTGACTCCAACTACTACTGAATATTGTCTGGTCTCATGTCTGTGAGACTTTGGTAAAATCATTGTTGTGTTTATAATTCAGCTATTACAAATGTATGAAGTTTACAGGCAGTACATTGTAAATTAAACATCGCTTCCTTTAATTTTGATGTGATTATCTCTTAATAACAATCTTACACTTTTCAGAGTAGGCGATCTTCACGACAGGATTGGGTCCATCGTCCTGAGGGACTGGCTCCAGGTCAGCCCACTCCTTTCTGTCCCTGAGAGACAAAACACGGGGGTGGCGGGTTTAATGGCTGTCACCTATTATTCTGAATGAAGGAAGCTAATGCAGCTAGCACTACTTACAGTTCCTACTGCTTTGTTTAACAAACACAATACACGTTTTTATTCGTAGATATATAATTAAAATAAACGTATTTCTGTATTGGACCGTTTAGTTGTGCCCTGGTTAACTTTAGCTTCTTAAAACGTCCTACTTCGCAGGGGTGTGGCGGACTAACATAAAGCAGCAGTGAATTACCACAACATTATACCAACATAGGGATAATAGGGTTTGCTACCACACCCAATGGCACTGCTGGTAGCCTTATAATAACAACAAAGCAAAAACAAACAAACAAACATTAAAGTAGAAGTTATCAAACGTTACTGCGTTTAACTAAAGTTAATGAATAAGTGGTTACCGTTAGAGCAGCTATCAAGCTAGCATACAGAATAGGCATGCTAAGTGATAAACAGACATTACCTGTAAAACATATATCGGGTCGGGTCAAAATAATCATCTTCGAGGTTGTCTTCAGCCTCCACATCAAACTGTTTGTCTTCTTTCAGCTCCACAGACTCATTTGAAAGGGCTTCAGCACCTGACATGATAACTGTGTAGCCTGATCGCTCCTGTAGTCCGCGAGGAAGGAAGAAAACGTCATATCCGGTGTAGCAGAGTTGCCTTCACGTACTGCGGGAACTAATCATTTCTACCAAACATTGCTCTGTTTGATTAAAATATGGTTCAATTGAAAATCTACCCCGAAAGAAACTGTAAAACATTAAGGTATCGTGTACAAATAAAACACTCACTTTTGTCTGTCAATGTAATTATACAGTAATTTGCAATCCCGTAAGCACTGATATTTACTGACACACACGCTGCTGAGATGTGACGTATAAGGAACAGAAAAGTTGAGAATGATTCCGATCAACGTCCCAAGCTGTATGCTTTCACACATATTGTGCTTTTATTGTTTGTATGCATCTGTTCCAATTACTAAATCCGAGTGTAGATGGTACTTATTTGAGTTATTTCTACTCTTTAGCTCCATCATATGGCAACATTTAGTTCTTATATTTGGGAGAAATGCAGACATGCATTAGGAAATATAAATATTGTTAACAGTCATACATCAATTAATTACCATTTGATATCTAAAGTATAGATTATATGCAAATCACATTTCAGTTGAATCATTTTCTACTTCATCCACGTTGTGGACTTTTGCTTCAACCTTTAATTGAAACAGCATCAGTGACACATTTCTTAAGGTCAAGCTGAACTTTATTTTTCATCAACGACTCTGGACATTATAAAAATAAATAGATGATTCAGTCAGTGGATCGTAATACAAATTGTTATCAAAATTATGTACCAGCCAGGATGAAGAATTAAACACATGCATAATCACCATTCCATCAACGTAACATGTTCTGAACACTTGTCACCTTTATTTGCAATTAACAAGATCTGTTTTGCAACAGAACCTGTTGACGGAATATAAAATCACCATTCAATTTAGACAGCTATGCAGGTTGAATATGCTTCTCTCTGACATATTATCAATGATGGCTTGACCCAAAGCGAGTTCATTGACTGTCTTCTTGATCCAATCCGTGTTTCTCGATGTAGCGTCTGGATGAGGAAAAACAGATATAACAGTCAGTGCTTCTTTTACTTACATATGCCTGGTATATATTACAATGTGGAACAAACACAACTTTACAGACAGTGCAGCTGCACATCTAAATTATATTTGTCCCAAAGTAATAGTTGGTTATACTCAATAGAGAAAAAGTGTGCTTCAGAGTGTGCTTTTGACTATTACAGTTTATCACTACAATTCACCTATTTCACAGTAACCAGTTATTGGACCCATTGTTCACAAATATTGATACATTGCAGCTTTTAAGTAAAACTAAGTATTTGCACGCATTGTCACTTTCAAAATGGCGACACATTTTCTGGAATATGCTCAGCGTAATGCCAGAGAGAGTATAGTAAGGAGGGTTGGTCAGTCCTACATTTCTCTTGATTTGTAATCCTTCACTGACTTTTCAGAATACATCTTAAATGACACAAAAAAAGGAATTCAAAGTAAATCTCAAATCAAATGAATATTGTGCATAGTGATAGCTTAATTTAGAGGTGTCTTTATAACATGAACCGAATAGACTATTCCAGAATGTATTACTTAAAGGTGGGGTAGGTAAGTTTCAGAAACCGGCTCGAGATACACTTTTTGTTATATTCCATGGAATGCTCTTAACATCCCGATAGCAATGAATATCTTAAGTGCTTTGACAATAAATCCATAAAAAAATGTCATCTGTGGAAGCCGTGGTACTGTAAAAAGTACAACCAATCCATTTAGCCGGGCCAGCTAAACGGATTAGATTGCCGCCCTGTCTGTCAGCCTTCCATCTCGTGCACGCACAAATGTATCTCGTGCCCTCATTGGGCGTGCATTGTGCGTTCATGTATGTTGGAGGAGGTGCTCTGTAAGGAAGTCTGAAGGAAGGGGCGGATTCTTTTCGGCTGTGTACTTTCAAATGTTAGTGCACTCGAGCCGGTTTCTGAAACTTACCTACCCCACCTTTAAACAATAGTTGAGGGTATAATGGAAACTTTTACTCCACCTTTCTGCCCAAACAACAACAATTAACAGACATTCTGCTCGTCTTGCTTAAAATACAATATTCTCCAAGTGTGATGTAACTATGTGACACTGCTTATGGCAGGAATATCTCACCTTCTTGCAAAATTATACAGTGCTTCTTTTCTCTCTTGGAGAGACAAATGTCTGTCAACTGGGTATCTCCCGAAACATTTGGCAGCAGGCTGTGGACGAAAAGAGAACATTATTATTATTATTTCTTAATAATAAGAAAAAAACAGTTAGATGGATTGTATTTACTGGCAAATAAAATAAAATAGGACTTGCACAAGAAAGATTGTTGACCTAACTGTAAATTGTAAATGTATTTAAAGAGGCCCTTTTCTGCTTTTTGGGGATCTCTCATGAGGGAGTTTCTCTCTAACAAATCATTCTGCAGAGCCCTGACAAACCTTTATGGTGGGGGCAGGGACAGAGGAATAGGAGTTGTTCATCGAAGACCCAAACGTTGACGTCCCGGTTGCTTCCATCGGACCTTCCTCCTTGCTCTCCAGCAGATTAGTTATGGTGGTGTCCACACAATTGGTTTCAGCTGAACACAATCAAAAGACAACTGTAAGTTCACAGATATCCAAACCCTGCTCAAGTGTATGAAGAATGTGTTACAAATGTAAAGGAAGGATGAAGCAGAGTTAGCGGCCCTACCTAAGTCCTTTGCGATGACATTCAGCGGGACGTGAGGCAGCACGTCCTGCACCTGTTGGGCCATCTTAGCAATCCTATGATCATCCGTACCCAAACTCTGGACCATGAATCCAAGGCCGATAGATGCTGGTCTGGCACCTAGGGGAAGGGAGAAGAACGGCATTGTATGATATTTGTTATTTATATTTTATTTCTTTTTTAAATGGAGCTGTTTTCTCCTGGGACGAATCAAATATTTTCATTTTGATCCTTTAGATTTTGTAATAGACTTACTTGTAGATGCTTGTGATACGGTGTGTCTTTTGGTCCGTTTGATGTGCTCTGCTTTATCGGCTTTAGTGATCTTAGTGGAGACCAGGCCCAGTTCCCCAGCCAGGAGCTGAAAGACAAACCGACACACCTTTAGTTCACAGCACAAAGGCAAACTAGAATAACTGCTTTGCGACTGAAGCTTCGCCAACCAGCCAAGTGGCCGATTACATCCGGTAATCCAAAATGCTTTCACTTCATCATTTTATCATATTATTAGACATTGGAGTTAAATGTTCCGTTTGTGCCCAATTTTAAGAATGTCCTGATATATTGCAATAATAAGTATGTGAGACACTAACAAACAGAAAACATATTTTAATAACACTGAAGAGTATAACTTTAGTACTCTGTAAATGCTAAGGAATAAACTGGTTTTCATCTTTAATATTTTAATAATATTTAAACACCACTTTTTATAATGTAATATATACATTTTTACATATTTATTAGTGCTTAATATTATAGTACAAAAGCTTCTGTAAAAGTTCTTATGCCTATATAATATTTTAATTCTGTTTTATTTAATATTCTTAAAGCACATGTTTACGTCATATCGGACACAAATCTGGATCAGCTCCGCTGTACCCCCGTTTTTAGAGATTTGGGCACGGAGGAAAAGAGAGAGGGTTTTGTTTTCTGACACGTTGTGAGTTCCCTGACACACCGGGGACACATCTTTATGTATGGAAGACGTACAAATGTGCATTTTGCAAGATAGGAGACCTTTAAAAAAAGAGTCTGATCAAAAAACATAGAGGGGAAAAATCATAAAGAAATTATAATGGTGCCTTCTTTTTTTGTCTTATTAAAGCAAACATCTTTGAGGTTCACCAAAGAGGGACCAAGTGTAACTTTTGATTTGTTTATATTGTTAGAAAAATTAAAGCTTTAACAAATCCACTCAACCGGCAAACATTGGTTTTACCTCCTGGACTTTGTTGGCAAACTCCTGTGTGGACTCGCCATCTTGTCTGGATACTGTCGGGAGCCAGCTGGGAAGAAAATGAACACAAAGAAACAACAACGTTTGAAGTACAAGAACTATTATTGCAGCAGAAATATTCAAAATAGTTTGAAACTCAAAGCAAAAAGCAAACATTTTAGTTTTAAAATATTGAGTGATTTTTCAACACAAAACTACCTCAATGTATAAGAAAACAAATCATTTTTGTCATTGATCTTTTGGCTTCAATATCTGGATTCCACTTTGAAAAAGCAATTGCTGATAGAAGTAATGATACAAATGGTTTAGTACCTTACATGATACACTGTACATGGAGCAAAAAATGTCCATAAGAGCTCCTTCATCCAGCTCGAGTCAGGTGTGCTCTGTGAACAGACAAAACACAACAAAGTCAATCACATGGATGTATTACAGTGTCATGGGAAAGTCATAGCTGTGTCAGTGTCCAGGTGCCCCAGACAATCCTGCAGCTATTTAAAAATATCTGCAGCACACATCAACATAGGGGTGGGCGATATGACGATATATATCGTCGAGACGATATTAGGTCTCCACGATATGCCTTTTCAGAGATATCATATCTATCGTGATACAGAGAGTCACTCAGTCATAGAATGTGAGTGCTGCGAGTGCACCAGGGTAGGATTTTCACGGCGGCCATGCCGTCATTGCCCCTCGGTCTGGCCGCGAAGCCCCGAAAATAATTGAACATCCTACGGCCACCATGGCCTGCGTGCCCCTGATACTGCCAACATCTCGAAGTTGCTTTAAAAGCGTCAGAACAGTGGTTTCTGAACTGCATTATGCTGCGTTCACAACGGACGCGATGCGAATATTCTCATCGCTCTAACCGCTGGAGTTTCACCGCGGCTGTCAGCTGTGTTTACTCCTGTCATTCAAACAGGACGCGCTGGAGAGGGGGCGGGGCTTATATCCATGTAAATACTGTGGTGGAAACCAACTACGACAAAATTAACCTATTTTATCGTGATTTAATTGTAATACACGTTTCAAAATGATGCCGAAGTAACTAAATACTGATAACGGTTAGTCAAAACCAAGCTGTCTAGTCAGGATTCAGACAGTATTGCACTTAATTTATTGTCTTGGTTGATTCTGTTGGCTTATATTTTATTTTATCAATAAAGGTATTTATATTGTTTTTCCCTTTTGAAACAGATGTTCAGATATGTTAAAGTCTTTGATTGCACTTCAAGTCTAAAGTTTACATTTTAATTGTTTGGCACGGACTTTTCCTCATTGATGTTTTACTCTCATTCTCATGTTTATTGATGTTACATCACTGCTAGTGCTACCTAAAACAGAAAGTGCATTTTTATTCTGAGAAACTGTGCCTTGAATATTTTTATTTTATTTAGCAAGAGAGTGCACTTTACTTGGTGAAGAAACCAGTGTTAACGTGTGTTGTAGGGTGTAGGCCTACCTACTTGAACACTGAGGAAGCCATATCAAAATTCCTGTTGAACTGTTCATTCAGGGATTCATTGCAGAATTAAAACCAGCTTGAAATGGTATTTTGGTCTGTTACTCCTTTTTATTTTAGTTTGTGTTACCTTGTAGGTGGTTGTACTGTTAAGTAACTTGAAAAATAACCATAATAACCGACATGAAAAAATATCGTGATACTGCTTGAAAAATATCGTGATATTGTATTTTTCAATATCGCCCACCCCTACATCAACACTACACTTAATTATTCTCGGTACTGAGATGGCTGGATTAGACTAAAGCAGCACTCGCTCCTTCCAGGAGAGTTCACTCATTTTGCAATCATAGAAATATCTTCTCCTTGTACTTGTTGTGCAACACTCATACTCTAGAGCAGGGGTTCCCAACCCCCGGTCCGCGGAGGTGTTACTGCCGGGCCGCGAATTAGCTGTGAGTTTATCGTAATATTTGCAGAATTATAAATATATAAAAATATTTTATCATAATATTTTTTTCAAAAAGTGTTTAATTTTTGCACCTATACCAGTCATATTATTTCATCCAGTAGCCTGGTTAAACTTTCACTAGAAAACTGTTAAAAATGGCTTTTATGATGTTCCGAGGGATTCGGCGGATCCTCTATAGAGCCTATAGGGTCTCAGCCTCTCGTGCGCACGAGAAAGTTACCGGTGCGCCAAGTAGGAAGAGGAGCGCACAGGAGACAACCGTTTAATTGCAGACTGTTATGTTTATGTGGGGAAATGGCAGTGCAAGCATTATTTGAGATATATTTCAAACTCGGACTTCATTTTAAGGATATGTCGGCCAGGGGTGTAGAGTAGTGTCGCGAACGAGCCGGCTCAAAGAGCATTTGCAACATGATGAAGCTCTCATATAGAGCAAGGTCCACAAACAACCTCCACAGGCACTTGAGAACACGGCGACTATGCATTGTAGACACATCAGTCCCCTCAGAAAGGATCTTTTCTAAAACAGGGCAGATAATAACAGAGAGAAGAAACCAGATCAACCCCTCTAAGCTGAGGCACTTGGTCTTCCTCAATGCCAATCTGCCCTGAAAAGAAAAAGAAAAGGTTACAGTTTGATAGTTGACGGTGGTAGGTTCATTAGAGACTGTTTGATAGGCTACTACTGTTTTGCACATTACAATACATTTATTTTTATTATGTTTTTTGTATGATAGAGACTGTTATTTGCTGCTGTTTTGAGCATTGCAATATTTATTTTCATTATGTTATTTATTTAAGATTATTTTTATTTTTTAAGATTCTACGTCAGCTGTTGCTGTATTTTGACATAGACATAGAGCCCTGATGTTTTGTTAGGGCTTTTTGTTTAAATACAAATGTAAAATATACAAAAATAGGGTAGCCGTCCTTTTTTAAATGTCTATGCTTAAGTTGTTATTGGTGTTGCTATCTGCTTTGTGTTGCGTGGTTCTACAAGCAAGTCAGTGCATTCATTGGGTGGTATCAGAGAGTTCAGGGTCTGTAAATGCAATGAAAACATTTGGCCACAGCAAATCATTTATATTAAAAATGTAATAATTTTAACTTTTGAATACTTCAGTACAAAGGATGTATTGAATCATTTAAGTGCAATAATGCGCCTTCTCCTTGTTTTCCCAGCATTCACTGGATTATCCGTAAATCATACAAACAAAACCAAAACGTTGATTTATCTGTTTAAAAACTGAATAACGTCAGGTTTTCCGAAAAACCAAAAAACGACACCGGTTCTTTTTTAAACATTAATATGTTTTGGATGCATATTGTTCTAGTATTTGTTCAGGCTGTTACATAGGCTACAATTAGCCTCACTTGCTACCTGCTGGTGGTGAGTAAATATTAAAATCAGTTCAAATTGACAACCGGTCCGCGATTTTGTTTTAATGTATCTGCCGGTCCTTGGCACAATAAAGGTTGGGAACCCCTGGTCTAGAGCGCATGTAAGATTCAAACAGTTAAGGCCGTACATTCAAAATAAGCATATATTTGTATCGGTATTCAGATCTTCTTGTTTATTTATCCATTCACTGTGTTGCTGTCTTAAATGCAAGTTCAAATATAATTACCAAAGCAATCAACGGTCTGGTCACTCGTAAGGCCACAGGTTGAATGGAGTCAGTCAGTGAGAAAGGCCAAGAACTGAGAAGGGAAAGTGTATATCATTAGTGTGTTAGTTTTTGAGGTTGTATGCTTTAAATAAATAGCTAAATGTGGCTTTTTTCACTCAAGAGGAATTGATTTCTAAACATGTCAAATTTATTTTATTTGCAAACAAATTAATACGTAGCAGAATCATAAGGCAAACTGTCAGGTAACTGGTAGGTCAAAGATATTATCAATTGAAATGAAGAATTGGCCAAACCCTGTCTCTAAGTGCAGATAATGATATATTCCAAACACTCACTGCTGTCCTATAGGGCTGGCTTCACTGTTTCAGGTCAACAGAAATGACTAGCAAAAACAGAAAGGAAGGCTAAAGATAGAACTTGCAGGAACAACACTACATTTGTTCAGCTATTCATACTTTTTGCTCACATTGCATCAACCAATTTCCACAGAGAAATGATAACTGTCGCCTCAGTGACATTAGTCAAACATTAGGCAGATCCTGATGGCACTAACCTGAACTTCAGCAGGCCAGCGCGGCCGTTGGTGGTCTCCTCTTCGGGGAACAGGAGCAGCGGGGAGGTGCCCTCAGTGGAGCAGTACCTCTGGAGAGTGTCTCCTATGGCTCCCTGGCCAGATGCTGAATGGATCTCCATGAAGCCTCTGGCCCAGCACACAAAGCCGGTGGAGCCCTCTAACTGGGGCTAAAGGCGCAGAAAGAGACAGAGCATCTCACCAACATTTCATTCAGCAGAAACAATACCAGCACTGGTTAAACCAAAAATAATGCCAACGTTGCATCAGCGCTGAAACTCACAGGTGCACACTTGTACAGGAAACTGAGACATGGTTTAGCCCATCTAAAAGACAAACACTCACGGTATGGCAGGGGGTCAGAAGGTTGATTATGTTGTGGTCGAACTCTGTCACATGGTTGCATATGTACAGCTTGGTGTTTTTGTCCCTGGAGCGAGGGTTCTTCGTTCTCACGTGCATCCCCAGGACTGAGCACATAATCCTGACAATAAATCTAAGAGAACAAAAGGAATAAAGCTGAAGTTAATCGGGATGATTATCTTAATATGTAGTGGGCAATTATCTAGAACATACATGGTGTATCACTGCTTTATGGCTCTTCATTCCCACAATCATTACCTTTAACTTAACATTGAAGTGACTGAAAGCCAAATACCATCTGAAATGTAAGAGTTATCAACACTAACAAATAGAGTGCAACTAGCACTTAAGCCTTTGCAGTTTTGTATGGGGTGGCTGTGATTAATAGCGTCATTTTAACTGAGGCAGCCATTACGCAATTATTTAAATTAATTACAAAGTATGCATTATATAGCGTATGATAACATAAACTGTTCCCACTTCCTCATATTAAGACATGGATACACACTCTTATATTATTAAAAGATTACTCTTAATGATACACAAACAGTAACTACAACAGCATTGTCAACACTGTTGAGGGTAAAATGGACCATAGAGAAATGTACACTGTATAATGTTAAATACTTGCCTTCTAATAAAACTCTCTGGAAGTGCACAGCTGACCAAGAACACGTGAACACCAACAAAAATCCGTATTAGCATCAAACAGATACCAACTGGAAAGTAAATCAGCAACAGTAGGAGGACTAGAGCATCTTTGGGAAACCTGTCAAAGGAAAAGTTGCAAAACATGTTTTAATTCAGTGGAGAGAACTTGAACTTAAATGTTATAGCAGATGAAATATTTACAGTCTACATGAATTACAATAGGTCTTACATGATGACTGAGCACGCATCTCAGATTTAGTATGTTAATTATTCACTGCTGGATCAATTATTGTTTGAAACTTGATTTTCCATGTTGTATTACAGCCCGTAGCGTTCATTTCCCACACGTTATTACACGTGTCGCTACTTGATTGTCTTTAAGGTTGGGTGCTTTAGAACACTCGGGATGTTTTATATCAAAGTAGTCCTATTCTGGCCTAAAATCCCACACACAAATGTGCACTGGTGCACCTACAGGCCCCATGTCCCACCTGCATTGATGTGAAAGATACTTGTATTGGTGTGTAGTACATATTGGCCAAGCACAAAATATACTTTTCAAATCGGAGGTGACGGGTAATGGCCATGGTACTCTATGTAGAGGTTCAACATTAGCTCATTCTACTGTGCACGCTTTAGACGTTCAGGAAACTTAGCTCTGTTCTTTAAGAGTCATTTTACGAAGTCAACTTTAACCACCGTGTAAGGCCAAGCTAGCTTCCCTTACACGGCTCGTTTAACGCTACAGTGAATGGCTGGGCGACATGTTTACTGAGATGAGTATTGCACAAGGTTGCATAACAAAAGTTAGCAATAAAACGTTAACGTCACCATACCACAGCTATGATAGCTAGCTGGCTCAAGTTAATACAATACTAAATAGCCTCTCGTTTGGACTGAGAAGCCTTCCGCAATGTGTGTTAATGCTAGCGGACAAACATTACACGTCACTGCAGATAACGTTACTATATATTTTTTTAACACACTGGATACGACCGTAACATCCATGCTAATGCGGCTAATTAGCGTTAGCTGAAGGTGAACAACAGCTTGCATTAGCTAGCTGCAGTTAGCTGACTTACCGACGAAAGTCGAACATATCTTCAATCCCCCGGTTCTCCATGTCTGCCAGTCAGACCTTTGCTCGGAGGCTAATGCTAAGAATACAAACTGATCCCTACAAATAAATTAGTCATTACGTTCAGAGCAGCTATGTTGTCGCACGGTGGGCTTAAGCGTCAGCTAACGTTATTATGCCCACGATGCCCCCGGGAATAACTAGCAGTCTATTTTTCAAGTTTGAAATGTTAGCTTAGCAAAAATGTTGCTGTCTGCGGTACTAGCATCGCTAGCGCCTGTGCTCCACTAGCACTACACAACAACAACACTTCCGGCCAGAATCCTCCAGAATAAAAATCCATTTATGTCAACTGAATAAAGCAGAGCCATAATAAAGGTTTCCTAATTTTGCCATACAAATGAACAATAATGTACCCTTTTGCTGACGTCTTTATAAATCCTTATAAATCATTTAAAGCCAGATTAGTTTATGAGTTCACCTTCGTCTGGTCTCGGATTTTCAAAATTAAAGTCCCCTCATGAAAAGGCATCGACATAATGTCCCCCTCTGGTGGATGTATTACATTAGAATTGGAAATTGGCTGCGACGACCATTATCTAATAATAATAATAATTACATGTTGCCATATTGTTTAGGTATAGTCTTTTAAAAATACTGTGCAGTGAGATTGTACAAAATTCATTCGTATTTAGTCGAACAATTATAAATCAAAGTATCCATGAGGACATTGAAATATGACGCAAGGGAGACCGTGGTCTAAAATATGTTTTAATGCATATCTAAGTGCGTTATCTAGATTTTAAAAGAATACACTTTATTATTATTGTGTCTGGGGTGACCCGAATGTATTTCAAAAGGTAGGGATTGCCTCACATTTTGTGGTAAAATCAAATATAACCATTTAAATAGCAAACGTTTAAAATTTATTTTTGCTTTACCATGTCACTAATATATATGATAACCAGGTACACACAATTGTAGTCCTTTTGATGTATAAAGTAATGTTGTATCTGTATCTGTTATTACGGATTTGCAACACTGTTAAATTGTGTGTGTACGTCTCTTGAACACACCCCGCCTGTTAATACTCTGTCTCCTCCCACATCCTCAGTCCTGTTTTGTTTGGCAACAACGCTAAACCTCTTGTATAACCACTGCTGATATTTACGAGTTTGAAATTGATTCGTCAGCTAAGAAAAACATCACATCTATCTTTTAATCTGAACATTTCTTTCTGACAATACACCGAAACCATCATGATGGTCGGATTCGGCTGTCCGGTAATCCTGTGGCTGGCCTTGGCCGCCGTGCAGGGCTCGGTCCTCGGGCTCGGTGAGGACATGGACCGGTCCCTGATCGGGCCTCCAGGCTCTCCCGTCCGGCTGCATGAGTCCGACGCTGGGCTGAAGAAGGCTCTGCAGTTCGCGGAGGAGCGCTACAACCAAGGCTCCAACGCCATGCACCTCCGCAAAGTCAGCAGGCTCCTCTCGGCCACCAAACAGGTGCACAAACGGGTTATTTGTTACAATATTTACATGTTAAATTAATTACGGCATTGTATCGTCATCATTTGTCATAACAGACTGTTGCAATTGTAATTGGTCGTCTGTATACTGTTTTTTTACATTGTAGTAAGACCGATGAGTAAGACATATGTTCTCCATCTTTTGTAAACAACATCACCTAATAGGGCCATTTAAAACTGCGTCACGCTAGCAAGAGTTAGCTAAACAAAGACCGGAAATACGCTGACTTACCTTCAAAATAATGGCCTAAACTCGTCTGCCTTATGTTCCTTACGTAGAGGTATACAATACAAAATAAAATATGCTTTTAGTTTTATCTTTCACAGACTTCTCATTGAGTTTGTTATTTATTTTAATATTTTCACTGTCTGTAAAGCATACAGAGAAAGGTTACTAGCAGCATTTCCCCCTCATTATTTTCATTATGCCCGGAAGTCATTTGTTTGAAATACACCTGACTTGACACTACAACCAAATTGCCTTATCCATTTGTGCAGTACAAGCTCCCTTTGTCTATCACTGTTCAGTATGGGCCACCATAGTCTCTCCCATAGACTGTATATATGGTCTCTCCATACAGCATGGAAGCATCCAGAAACAACAGTAAAAATCCCTAAAGTCTGGTAAATTACATTCAAATACACACATTGAATAGCCACTAGTAAACTAGGCTTTACCACTATTAGAGTTATATCTTGAATTAATTCTCTTATTGAAGTATTTTTTCCCTGTTTGTACATTACAATTGACCACTGTCTGTTGTGTATTTGTTCCCTTTTCAGCTTGTCAAGGGTATCCGCTACTCCATCACAGTGGAACTGAGTAACACTCAATGCAAGAAATCCACCATGCTCAGGACATGTGACTTCTATCCCGAGATACAGAAACTCAAGGTTGTTTGTGTGTGTGTGTGTGTGTGTGTGTGTGTGTGTGTGTGTGTTTGTGTGTGTGTGTGTGTGTGTGTGTTTGTGTGTGTGTGTGTGTGTGTGTGTGTGTGTGTGTGTGTGAGTGTGACAGAAAGACAGAGTTTTTGTTGATAAATAAGACAAAGTTGGTCATTGTCATGGTTGTATAAGAAGACGTAATGATGTATTTTTTGAAAAAAGGAAAGGTGCATCTAATTGTGTTTTCATATATTTTGCAGAGGGGTATTTTATTTTTAGTATTTAATCAGCAGATATGTCACCAGTCATATGATCTTGTGACTTGAGTTTGACTTCAAGTGAACCCAAGCTTGCTAATGCTTTATGAAACAAAGAAGTGTATGTGTTAGTGCTGTGTATGCAAGCCAGAGGCATGCATACACAGCACTAACACATACACTTCTTTGTTTCCTTTTTACTTTAGAGGGACGATCCATTCCTATTTTTAAAAACAGCCTTTATACAGGTGTCAAACAGATGATCTAAAGGGAGATTAGGCTGCATCGTGCTAAACAGATTATTCTACTTCTTTAATATACACTGTATTTGAAAACCTATCATATTAATTAACCATTCATATCTCTATCTTGTGACGTTTCATGTTTATGTCAGACGGAGGTGTGTTTGTTTGAAGTGTGGGACATTCCCTGGCAGGGCACTTCCACTCTGCTCAAGCAGAAGTGCCAGCCTAAAGGTGAGTTTGACCTTTGACATTGATCAGTCAACACATGCTTTAGTCTAATAAAAGCCGAATAACACAGCTGTGGTTCAACATGAATGACTGTGGTTCCTCTGCACCGGTATCTTGCCTTTATTCTTACCATAAGACATCAGGGTTAACAGCACTTACTATTAGTCTGCTGTCTATATTATCTTTCTAATATCCCATGTGCTTTGCTTCCTCTGTTTTATTAGCAGTATGTTCCAGGGTAACTGTGGCTCTAAAAAGTGGTTAAATAATCTTTTAAATGGTGTTTTAGACCCGCAATAATGTTATAAACTCCTAAAAAATGTCATGAATTGACTTGACCTGATCAAAAGTGTTATAACAAATGCAATGTCCTGGCTGATGTTGTACAAAACATGTTTACCGATAGTGTTATGCCTTTTGACGATATAAGGAATTTAAGAAAATTATTTTCAAAATATTACATCATCCTTCAAAATATGTTAACATCTGCTACCTGAAATGTTACTACAATATAAATCAGAACATTATCTATACAATATTCATTAAGTCATTACATTCATGGGTTTTATTACATAGTTATCAGGTCAAGTGCATATTTTATATACATTTCAAGAAAATGATTACAAAAAATAGAAATAATCTAATGAAGAATACACAATTGACTGATGATTTACAAGCAAACAAAAAAAGGCCCAGTAAAACAATTGAATAGGCATACTCATTTACAATCCATGTATTGTCTGACACATTAATTAAGATGTTCTGCATACTGACTCATAACATGTCCTGATGTCTTTCTCATCAGTTGAAGTTCAACAAGAAGAGACAAACAACATCGTCGATGCATCAACCAGCCAGCCTCTGGAGGTAAACATTTTACAGAGGAATTGGATCTAAATCTGTTATAGTCTGATTTAAAGAACATTTAGTTTCTAAAAACATACTGAAAATGGATTTGTTTAAAGGCCGTTGATAGTATTTTCTGATCAAATTATACAACATTTCTTGAATGCCCTCCTCACAACATTTTACTGTAATATGTCGACTAAATAAACAAAAAGGTTCATCCTGGCTTTATCCGATATTCATATTTCTATTCTGGAAATGTCTTCAAATTAGTACATATTTAATAATAATTCCTTTTATATCTAAAAATAACGCTTCAAAAAACATATAATACAAAATCTAACTGTCTTTACAAAAGTATCACATTGAGGAAGTTTCATAGTGATGTCTAAATGTAATTTTTTTTTTTAATTCATCACTAAAGTGGTCCATTCACTGTCATCAGCGGGATTTGAGATAAGGTAAAAGGTGTGTCGTTGATTCTGTGTGTTTGTTTGTCTGCTCTTTATCTGCTAGGACTCTGTGGAGCTGTTGGGCCAGTTCAAAGAGTTCATGGTCAAATACAACAAGGACTACAGCAGCCAGGAGGGTGAGGGACTGACACTAATGTTAATGTTATTTATTTATTTATTTTTTATCTAATTGTACGGTGTCCTTGGGTGTCATGAAAGGCGCCTAAAAATAAAATGTATTATTATTATTATTAATGTATTATACACCACAAACATTGCAATGTGCATATTCCTTCCTGTTTTCACAACCTGCCGCCTTAGTGTGCTCACAGCCCACTCGTAGAAAGACTACACAGATAATGTACAAAGCAAAACATCATTAGCTTTCTAACTGTAATCACAGATGCTTTAAATGACAGAGAGACGTGAAAACTGTTGACAAGACCAAAATATAATATCAATTATACAATAAATATAACAGGACTTTAGATGTTGATTGCCAACAACTATGCTGTTGCCTTTGTGCATATGACAAACAAAACCTTTGAGTGTTTGAAGCAATAAAAACCCCAGTATGAAAGACTAAACATAAGGCTTAATATCCCACATCCATTCAGCACCTGTGGACCAATGGCTTATAAGCATCTCACAAAAAAATCCCAAATAAGACATTTAAAAATGGCGTGGACTAAGGAGGGGTTTATATCTCAATCTGTGGCACATAATAAAAACAAACTATTAAAGATGAAATAAGGACTAACTGGTTGTTGGAAAATAGACATATGAGGCTGAAGTTATACCTTGGATTTCATCTTAAACATCTTTGTGGATTTCTTGTTTATTGGTATACAAATGTATTTATTATAATGGAGTTAAAAGGACTCCAACACATTTAAAAAATGACTAAAAGAGAGGGTCACAGGATATTTGATGTGTTGCTTTGCATCCAGAATTGTGTGTCCTGTCAAAACCCCAGGGTGTTTACACCTGTCACATAACATGTACCATATAAATAACCAGGCCAGAGTGTTTGACTGCTAAAGGCCAAATCTGTCAATCATACCGATGTTTCATTGTTGGAGGAGACTGACACTTTGTATTGCCAAGAGCTGTTCTGCGTGTGACTAATAAAGTCTTTGAATTTCTTCGAATCCCTTTGATCCTGCAGAGGCAGATTATCGTCTGTTTGTCTTCCACGAGAACCTGAAGACCGCTGAGAAGCTGCAGACTTTAGACCAAGGCTCAGCCGAGTATGGAGTCACCAAGTTCAGCGACCTGACTGGTACGTGTGTGTGTGTGTGTGTGTGTGTGTGTGTGTGTGTGTGTGTGTGTGTGTGTGTGTGTGTGTGTGTGTGTGTGTGTGTGTGTGTGTGTGTGTGTGTGTGTGTGTGTGTGTGTGTGTGTGTGTGTGTGTGTGTGTGTGTGTGTGTGTGTGTGTGTGTGTGTCTACACAGTCCCTTATGGGGACAAATTGGAGGTCCCCATGAGGGGAATCATTAATTTTAGGGTGAAGTCTTGGTTAGGGTTAGGGTTAGGCATGTGTTGGTTATGGTTAAGGTTAGGATACGTCTCCAGGAAATGCATGTAAGTAAATGTAATGTCCCCTGAAGTGATGTATACATGGTGTGTGTGTGTGTGTGTGTGTGTGTGGTGTGTGTATTTCAACACAGTTTCAAGTGAGGAAAGGCCCCTTCTGCTTTTCTTGTGTTGTATCAGCTTCTCCACCAAGATATCCTCTTGAGTAACACTAAAGTGTGTCTGCTCTTCTTCTGTTTTCCTCCAGAGGAAGAGTTCCAGTCTGCATACTTGAACCCGCTGCTGAGTCAATGGAATCTTCACCGACTAATGAAACCGGCTCCTCCTGCCCGAGGTCCCGCCCCTGCCAGCTGGGATTGGCGGGATCACGGGGCTGTCAGTTCTATCAAGAACCAGGTAGGTTTAATTATAGGTGAGTCACCCTAATTAACAGGGGAACATGAATACATTACACCTCCTGCCCACTTCCTGCTGATTGGAGTGTGTGTTTCTGTTTGTTTGTGTCGCAGGGTATGTGTGGATCCTGCTGGGCATTTTCTGTGACTGGCAACATCGAAGGCCAGTGGTTCCTGAAAAATGGAACGCTGCTGTCCCTCTCTGAACAAGGTAACACACACATGTGCACAGACCCAAACAGACACAAACGATACAATCATTTTATATTTAGCTCCTTCTCAAAAAAATATCTTTCCTTATATTACGAGATATAGGTCATGTTTTGATTAGTTTATTTGGTTGTCCTTCTCAGAGCTGGTTGACTGTGATGGGCTGGACCAGGCGTGCAAAGGCGGGCTGCCGTCCAACGCTTACGAAGCTATAGAGAAGCTGGGTAAGAAAGACTTGAGATGAAAGATTTAAGCTTCAAATACCCAATACTTTTACTTTGGAAGTGAAAGCTTTTTATTGATAGCTAGGGGCGGGACGATGTAGGATTTAATTGCAGATCATGATAAAAAACACTAAGAATAATCGGATCCAGGGTTTTGTCTGAACCAGATAACAAGGGCGCTGCACATACCAAAATGCAGTTTTTCCCCGTAAAATGTAAAAGTGATGCCAGAAAACCATATTTCTGTTCGTCCAAAACAATACATTTACTCCAGAAATAGGAAAATCGTGTCAAACAGACCGTCAGACGGCATAGACAGCTTTGTTTTTATGGGCCTCCAACATCCTGTTGTTGTTTACGTCTGCGTCGCCATCTTGTAGACGAGCGTCATGTTCTCGCGATAATTGATACATCTATAATTTATATGTGTGTATATATATATATATATATATATACAAGATCAGCGCCACAATATTGCCGTCATACTGTATTTTTCTAGAAAAAACCCTGATATCTTTATATATTTCCATTAAAAGTGAAGCTATAAACTATCATTGTAGTGAAGGTGAAAAAAAGAAAATATATATTTAAGATTGTTTGTATTACACTGAAATGGATCTTCATTTTACGTTGTTTAATGTCATTTTTAGAAGACACTCATTTGAATAAATAATAATATTGTGAATCACAACTCTCATTGTCAGAATAATCATGACATTAAAAGTTTTCATCATCCCACGGCTAATCTAAACACCCCGCGGAAGTGTTCTTGTGATTAATGCTAATACTGTGTGCAAGCTTTTCACTTTGTTCCCCTGCATGTGTTATTTAGGTGGCCTGGAGACAGAGACAGACTACTCCTACACCGGCAAGAAGCAGAGCTGTGACTTCACCAGCATGAAGGTGGCCGCCTACATCAACAGCTCGGTGGAGCTGTCCAAGGACGAGAAGGGTGAGTGGGCTGAGCCTGTAGAGAGGGAATAACGACATACAGTCTGTGGCTTCAGAAAATCATCATTTTATATTTGAATATCCTAAAAACAATTCATCTGAAAACGGCAAAACAATTATGTCGAGGGTTCTGGAGGAAAACTTCCAACCTATAATAAATACAATTTAGTTGGCTAAAATAGTTCTATTTAAAGCTCAGTCAAGAAGTAATCTGAACCTCGGTTTCAGAACATTTTCATTTTGTATCTTAGGTCAAAGCATTGATGAAGGTCAAATGAAAATATGACTCAAATAAGTGGAAGTGGAAATGAGTAGGTGTTGATTTTGCAGGTTAATTTAATGTTACTTGATCATTTTGCTGTGTAAAAATAGGTAACAAAGAGCTATTCAATGGACTACGTGTTTATTATATTTTGACAGACATTGCAGCTTGGCTGGCTGAGAATGGACCCGTCTCTGTTGCACTGAATGCCTTCGCCATGCAGGTAAGCAGTTCTGTCCACCACTACCATCACCTCTATCTACATGATACATCAAAAGATAACATAATGTCAAATTGCACCTTATGGGATCATCGACATGCAACCACATTTAATTCATTTTGTCTTTTACATTCCCGCAGTTCTACAGGAAGGGTGTGTCTCACCCTATGAAGATCTTCTGCAACTCCTGGATGATCGACCACGCTGTGCTGATGGTGGGATACGGAGAACGTAAGAGTTTTTGTTCAGTTTTTTTACTCATATACCCACTTACTAATAATAAAGTAATAAAGTGTAATAAAGTTTCTGTGCTTTCAGGTAAAAATATCCCATTCTGGGCCATCAAAAACAGCTGGGGAGAGGATTATGGAGAGCAGGTAAGACAACCTCACCTTCTTACAGTCTTTGTTTGTTGATTCGAGTGAGTAAAATATGTATTTATTATTTTTGGAAATATAGCAGTTGGAAAACCAAATTCAGATTTTTTTATTTAATGATCGGCAGAATTTCTTGATTTGGGATGCTGTACAGAACTAATGAGTTTTTTTACATGTGTATTTGTTTCTCTCTCTCTTTTCTCATACAGGGTTACTACTACCTCTACAGGGGGTCCAATGCGTGTGGGATCAACCAGATGTGCTCATCTGCTGTCGTCAACTAAACCACCAACACCCAATATACACACACTCACACACAATTGATCAAAAACACATGATGATTACACACACACACACACACACACACACACACACACACACACACACACACACACACACACACACACACACACACACACACACACACACATCACTTCAGGGGACATTACATTTACTTACATGTATTTCCTGGAGACTTATCCTAACCTTAACCATAACCAACACATGCCTAACCCTTACCCTTACCCTAAACCTAACCAAGTCTTCACCCTAAAATGAATGATTCCCCTCATGGGGACCTCCATTTTGTCCCCATAAGGGAAGCCAGTCCCCACACGTGACTGTGTAAACAGATGTAGGTCCCAACAAGTATGGTAACGCTAGACCACACACACGTAAAGTCCTACTGATGTTACTTTTCCGTTAAACCAAACTCACATCTTCATACCTCATACCTCACACCTCGTGTCAGTTTACTAAAAGTATACCAGCTCTAATAAAGCTAGTTTTTCTTAGGACTTTGATCCTTATTTTAAAGTAAAGTATTTGTGCAGATTTTATTCCGTTTGGTCATAGTGGTTGCTGTGTTGTATGCAGTTTTGGTTTTTAACTCATTTTTCCTCACAGTAACTGATTTCTAGTTTGATGAAGAGCGTGCAATATTGTAGTTAGTGTTCTGTCTTGTGGGTTTTCTTTGATGTTTTTAACAGTGTTCATGCTAATGCTATTTAGCACTGGAGTTTTGAAAGATGGGAGTTTTACCATATATTGGTCTGCACATATGCTCCGATCGTAACTGCAATGAAATTGTAAAAACTGCTGTTAGACAGTCACACTTGAATGAAGGTTGAATAAAAAAGTGTGGAATCCAATTCTTTGTGTACAGTTTTGTTTTCCTATATGCACTTGAACCACACATTTCATTTGAATCAATTGATAACGCAAACGAATACAACATCACATTTTACTATGATTGAATTAAACTGTATAATCAACCTTATTCATAAACTGCAAAGATCACATTTTTGTAGAGAAAACTGTATAAACATGCACTAAGATTGTGTTGAATACGTGTGTTTGTGGATTTCTTCTGTATTTAACAAGGATTTGGCCAATGTAAGTACAAAATAGATAACATTTGAAATTCACAAAGTAACATTTTTACCTTGGGAATTGTGTGAGAACAGTTCGTAATATCTACATGTATATTTTTATATTTTATATTTCAACATGTATATTTTATATTTTATTTTAATATAAAATTTATTATTTTTATTTATTTATTTATTTCTATTCTTGTTTATTTTTGTTTTATTGTAAAATGCCTTGTTTTTCATGCTGCTGCAACAAAAACAATTTCCCAAATTGGGATCAATAAAGTACCATCTTGTCTCTTATCATGAATGCTATTGATCTTGAATGTTCCACAAACTGAGAACAAAAAAACTCTATTTCCCACAATGCAATAGCACTGCAACGGAAGAAATAGACCCCCCATCTTTTTTGAACAATTATCTGATCTTATTAGTTACTATTAGTCAGAAAGGTAATAACAAATGAATGCATTTTTGTATTGATTGGCTTTTATCTGAAAGTCCAAGTGTAATTATAATTGCATACCTTTATTTTGAAAGGGGAGAGCTTGACACCGGAAGTGTAACATTCAGTGAAGCAAGAAAACAGAAACGCATGTGGCTCGGCTTTAAGTTACAGATACATTCATCTCTACGTGATTCAAAAGTGATTCTCAGCTGCTGTCGAGCTGCCTTTAAACACTGCCTTCCTTACAGAGACACAATTACTCTTTTCTTTCAAGGTATTTATGTAACCTGGTATCGCTGTTGAACCTGAGCTATGTTTTGAGATAGCTAATGTTAGCTTACTCTCATAAGGCACTAGTTCTGTTATTAGTAAAGTAGGAAAACAGCTTTTTTCTTACGTTACGCTTAGCAGCTAGCACAAAAACTTAAGGGAATATGAAGTGTTGTTATTCGTCCATCATTGAAATCGCAGCGGTTAACATCTGCCAAGCTAACCGGTGTCTAGTTTGTGTGAGCTTAGCTTGTTTTCATGTTACCTGGTCAGTTTTCATTTTTTATATTGCTGTTAGTCAAACCTCCTGTTATAGTTTGTCTACTTAACCTGCGGTGGAAGAAGTTCTCAGACGATTTACTTAGAAGTAGCAATATTTCAGTGTAGGCCTACTGCTTTTTACAATTGTACTTAAGTAAAAGTAAAAAAGTACTACCATCAAAATATACTTTCAGTACCAAATGTAAAAGTACTCATTATGCAGAATGGCCCATTTAAGCACCATATTACACATGTTTGAATTATAATTATTTCTATTATATTTCTAAATGATATAACTTCCAATGATGCACTTAGTGAAAAGTGGTAAACGTTGGGTTTATTTGAATTACTTTATATACTACTGGGTTGCTTAACTTATAAGAATATATCATAATGATGAATTAATGCTACCCATTACTTTAAACTCTCTTTTCTCAGCTGGTGGAGGAACTGAAGCTCACCTTTGATAATGTCACAGGCCACCAAACGCAAGCATGTTGTGAAGGAAGTTCTTGGAGACTTTGTCACTCCCACAGAGAACCAGCAGATAGTGAAGGTGAACTGTGTGAAGACTGCTTTGTATTTAACGCACTGACTGTAAATAACCACCCTCATCGATACAAGACCCTGTCCTCACTCTGTCTCCCTCCTTTGCCACGGGTAGGTTACTGGTAGCCGTGGTAACAACCTCCATGAAGCTGTCACGGCTCAGGGCGTGACGTTCCTGGTGAGCATGCCCCCCAAGTTCCGCAAGAACCTCTGGATCAAGAGAGGTAAGTCCGGGGTTCACAAACACTTGAGCGAAAGACACAGAAGAGAATGTCTCACAGGCACCCTTACTTACGATACTACAGCAAGGGTGCCATAACATCTACACCAATAAACGGCTAATAACGAACTCAACACACATTGAATTGAATATGTATGTGACGTGTGTTTCATGATTAAAGTTACAGCAATAACCAAATGAGTTGAATGTAATGTTGGGTTCCGAACAAAATGAGCTTGCACTATGAACACTGAAAAATTAGGACATAAACGCAATAAGGCAATACTCTAGTATTATACCCTATCTTTTCTATATATTTTACTGTCAACTGTTGACCCAATAAAAACGGTTTCTTAGCTATATTAAACTAAGGTAAGTGATGGATGTTTAGATTGAAAATGTAGATCATTAAAAACTGCTCGATATTGCTAATAGCAATTCATAGATCTATTTCAAAATCCTGCAATATCATAGGGATTTGTAAAGTTGTTATCCTGTATGTAGCTAATCAATGGGTATACAGGGTTTTGTCTAAACCGGGCTAACACTTAAACTGTGATTTCTGAATTATATCGTTTCTTTTAATGTCTTTTTTTCTGTAGAGGTAGTAAAGAAACCGTAACTTGGGATTTGTGTTGTTTGAGGTGCAAAATATACAGCTTTAAGACATGGGGCCTTCATTTCGCCCGGATGTGACGATAGCGTTGCTCTCATCTATACTTTATTTTTCTAGAGAACCCCCTGTGGTATATATTTTCATATACTATCAGAGTTTTAGAAAATGTATAATGCTTACATATGCTAACACAATATCTTTACCTGTGTTGTCTGTGGCTTTTAAAAAAAATGCTGTTTTGTATTTAGGGCTTTTACAAAAAAATAGATATTGATATAAAATCCAAACTAAATGTGCAATACGTGGGTAGGAATTAGTATACGGGCTCAAAGAAAAATCTCTCATTCTATTTTTAATGAGATTTATTTTTTGGTTCATATTTCATATATGTTTCTAATCTCCAAGGTGACTATGTGATAGTGGATCCCATTGAGGAAGGAGAGAAGGTGAAGGCAGAGATCAGCTTCATTCTCTACAAAGATCACATTCAGAACCTGCAGAAACAGCAGCTCTGGTAAGTGGGAACACACACACACACACACACACACACACACACACACACACATACACACAACCAATCAGTTTGTCAAGAGTAACTGAGTTGTTTTGTGTTTCCTTTACTTCCTTCAGGCCGGAGGGATTCACAGAGGAGCCACTGGAGCCGGAAAAGCCAAAAAAAGGGCAGGAAAAGAGAGAGGACACGGAGGATAAAGACGAAGAAGACTTTAGTGACTCTGAGGATGACGAGAGCGACCTTTTTGTAAACACCAACCGCAATAACTACCAGTACATTGAGAGCGAGGAGGAGGACAGTGATGAGGAAGAAGAAGATGGCAAAGAGAAAAGGACAGAAAATGGTTCGTAGTGGCAGAGATGAGGAGGACACGGACAATCAGGAGAGCCAACGAGAGCTGTAAAAGAAATCATGAGTCAGCTGATATCGCTGACTAAGTGATGATAATCTGAAACATCGATCCTCATGCAACTGCTCGCTCTAGGTAGCCTGTTGTTGACGCTTCATTGAACGGACTTGTATTTAAAGGACCAGTGTTAAGAATGTAGAGCAGAAAATAATTATAATATTCATAACTGTTTTCCAGAGTGTATAATCACCTAAAACTAAGAATTGTGTTTTCGAACTTTCCTTTTGCGTGTTGAAGTCTTAACTTGGTTCAAGAATCCACATGGCTGAAGAAGCGGTAGATTGTGCTGGGTTTGTGAAGTGTTTAAGAACCCAACATTTAATACATGGGGGAATCAAATCCACACACTGATCTTTTGATGGAACGAAATAAGTTTTGCTGGTTATATGCTTTAAGAAAAATTGGAAATATGCAATATCAAACTTGACCTGAAATTGAAAAAGAATGCTGTATTACTTCATGATCACTTTCTACCGTACTTTCAGTGTCTTACTGAAAATGACCTCGAGTGCAGCCTTTACTTGATCACCAATATAACAGGTCATAACGTTCCTATGCAGGATAATGTATATGTAAACTGTTCATCGATTCATACCGCATAGGACAAAATTAGACTGTGAGACACTCACAACAATTAAATACTCAAAACTAATGACGGAACACTTGCATAGTTATTCTGTGGGGTGTGAGGTGTAACACCCTTACAGTTTTGCCTCAGGAGGCCATTGTTTGGACTTTTGCCGCTCTTTGTATTAATTTTAGTTGACCTCAAGCTGTTGTACTTAATAAGCTGCCATTGTGATCGCTTTGTGCATCATCTGACATTCCTTACCCGTTCTCTGATTTTGGTTTGTGTAATATTGAAAGTTTTGAAATAGATCTTCTCCTTGTAAAGAATGTTATTTATTTCAGATTACTATCTCTTCTTGAAACATTTCCCCTGAAGCATGACAATTCACGTCCAAAATTACCATATGTATACATGTGTCAATTCCACTCAAATGAGCTCACAATACATGGAAGTAAAAAAAAAAAGGATGATTGAAATGTCAGTGAAACCAGTCTTACAGGACGTTCTTTCTGATGCAGACAGGTGCTGAGTGCTTAACTTAAACTTACATTTAGCATTGTAAGGACACTCATTCTGCTGTGAAATAACATGATGTGGATGAAGAACTTCGACCCTAAATAATTCTTTAATATTTGAAGTCCCTGTTATTCAGTCTGCTACTTGATAGTCCCACATTTTAACCCAATTACAATACCAAAGTCAATTTATATAAATTCATACCACTGGAAATATCTCGACAATATATATATATTGATTTTAAACATGTTTTCATTAAAAAAAGATACAATTATTACATGTTGATGGTCAAAGATCAAGCTCACTGTAAACTGCACAACAAGTTGGCCATAACTCAAGAATGCAAAGGCATATTTCATAGAAATGTCTAAAAGGATGAAATGATAAAGTAGTGACATTTTATATCCAATAGGTTAACCTCACTGTGACGTTATAATATTTAGCAAAAACACTTTTCTAGCCAAGAAGGAGAGATTGACACCATATCTCACAACTGGATGGAAACTGAATTTGTGTCAATAATCTTGGGTGATGAGGGTGTGTGGAGCAACCATCTTTAGACATTCATATTTTGAAGCATTGTTAACTGTCATGCTTTGGCTTTGGTCACAGGATAATGACTCATCCTTTCTTTAAAGGACATATTAAATAGTTTAAAAACAAACAAATCAAACATTGGCAGGTTGACCAAATGTAGTTGTTGGTTGAGAAGTCGGGGTGGAGGGATAAAGTAAACGCCTTTTTCAGTTCCACAGGTCCTCTAACCACGGATATGTTTCTGACTAGCTGGAGTGTTAGTACATTCAGTTCAGATGACGCATTCTGCAGATCTGGCTAAACCACTTCTAACTCAAATGATCCCAGCAGTGGTTTAACATAGTTACATTGAGCATACTTTTTGTACATACTTCAGATAAAATAAAGATGATACATAGCAAAACAAAGGAGGGATCATTACAGTTAAATAGTGAAACTAAAACAATGTATGACAAGACATATATATAAACAATTACAATAACTTTACTTTACAAGAACAGATGGAGACAAAAATTGCAAGGGCCATATGTTAGATAAATAGAGGTCATATGATATTTTACTAGCCCTTAAAAACAAGACTTCTGTATTTTGAGGAAATAATAACATATTGTTCTGCTTACCAGAAATATGAATTCACAGGACACAAAAACGTTATTGCTCACTTGAAAGTTTTGCTACTTCAACCTCACATTGTCTTATATGACCTCTACCTTACGGTGGGCTAATGGCAGAAGTTAGCCATCAGTGCATTCTGCCAGAAAGGGTCTAATTTAACCCAAACCATGATATTTAATGGTGTTGATTATTTATATTCGACCAAATCGTTTAGTTGCCTAAACCCTTTTGACAAAAAGGCTAACTTCTGTGCATACTTTGGCTAATGTTAGCAAGCTTTGGCTAAACTTAAAAAAAGACGTAATGTGAATGGTAATGCTTTACATTCTCTAGTTAAAATCAATTATTTGTATATAATAAGAATATTAATAATTGGTACTTCATATTATATTTCTTATGTGAAATGAATGTTCAAACAATAATTATGTATTTTTGGTCAGTCTGTTATGTTGATGGATCCCAGGACTTTCACAGTGTTTAAGATAATTAAATATAACCCCAGAACATGGATGCCTGCAGACAATAAATACAGCGTAATACAGTGTCACCTCTTTATGACTGACAGCTGAACTTCAGTGAATCTTTAAAATAACTTGGGGTTTGCTTACAGTGTTGTGTTTATTCTCGTCCCTCCTATCAGGGGCACACCCCAACACTGTGCCTCTGTTTTTTTCATGTTGGCCCACAGTTTTAATACTTGGTTGGGGAGACGTCTGTGCACCAACAGGATTCCATGATACGAACACAGTTGGTCTTCATCGTTTCCGGTGAAATCAAAAGTAAGGAAGGCAGGGTGGTGGACCGGACCAGCATTTAGCCTAGCCATACACATTCCCACATAAACGTCATCAATGGGGAACAGGTGGACCCTTTTAGACACATTGTGTAGGCGTTTGGCCAATAGGCCTGAGTACACCACCCCTCCACCACCTGCGTATAAAGGATACTGGCCCTTGTAGAAGCTTTCTGGGACATAGTACTTAGACTTGTTGACTCGGTTGGGTAAAGCTCTAATTATGACATTGCCAACCATAAAGCCTTTCATTGACTTGTGTGCTTGTGGCTTCTTTAGCTCACCTTTTAGGTAGCTCAACATATTTGGGATGTTGACAAATACATCGTCGTCCCCTTTAAACACAAAGCTAGTCTGGCCGCACAAGCTTGAGAACCAGCTCCAGAACAACACATCTTTCAAGGTGAGGTTGAAAAATGTGTCACTAAAGTCCCACTGCAGAATGTCTCCATGAAGTTTACTCTCCATCTGCAGTATCTCAGATAGATCCACACCCAACTCCTCAGTATTTTCCTTGCCCAGCAAAAAGACCCTGCGGCGTACCCTCCACCATTGTTGTTTCTCTTCCGTCCAGCTGCCCATCCTCCCTGGCCCCATGTCTGTCTAATGACATGTCGGTTCTTAAAATTCAGTTCTGTTGACTTAATGGCCAGAAGAAGAAGAGGGGGCTCCTTCTCCTCATGTGCCCCGGCTCCACATACTCCATCTGGCTGGAGGAGCAAAGGGTAGTCTCTCCTTTGCATTTGGCTCACAAAATCTTGTATCTGCTGTGGTAGCTTGTTTGTGTTTGAGTCAGTAACTTCAGAGTAAACATTCTTCAGTATGGCCTCATTAAAGTTACCATTTTCAAATCGCCTCGTGAGTTTTTTGGGGTGGAGGATGGGGTTGAATCGACGTTCGTTGGTCAGCTGGAGGCGGTTCCATATGGCTTGACCATGCAGGCTGGTAACCCAGAACGTTTTGGGCAGTGGGGCGAGGCCTTCATTCTTAAGATTTCCCAGGGGAACAAAGTGAGGATTTGGGATACCTGACTCCATGGCCTTGCACAACATGACCATGATGAGGAATAGCAGCAGTGCCAGGGAGATGAATGGTGTGCACACACAGATCAACACTCTGCGCCAGCGACAGAAGCACCTTGCCATTTAACTGCAAAGATATGAAAAGAATGTTCGAGTGGATAAATAATACATTTGTGTAAAAAATACATGTTTTTGAGTATCAAAATACATTGAAAGGACTTGTGGGCTTGTGCACAAACATTTGGGTATCTGGAGACAGACTGTGAGTTAAGACAACTAAGTTCGTTTTTTGTTGTCATGTCTGTTGTGATGAAACATGGCGTTTAATAAGACATTAAGATATGGCTCCCCTTCCCATGTCACTAAAATATTTGCCTCCTATCTGAGAATTTCCACACACTGAGGAATTTATTTTTGCTTTTGACTTTGCTTTAGGATACAAGTTGCCAAAATCAATCCGCTTAGGTCAGAGGGTGAATACAGGTATACTTGGTCATAGTATAAACAATTCGGTTTTTTTCAACATTAAAACATGTAAACATGTTCAAGTAGAAACCCTAAGTACAAGTATGGACCTTATAAAAAGAACACTAAGTCCTAAGTTAATGAAACATTGAAGCCCAGAGTTGTACATGGACAGAAAAAAACCCATGAGGGAGATAAAGGCTACTGAAAGTTGAAAAAACCATCTCCAAAATGCCATGCGAAATGTCTAAAGTCAAAGATGAATCTTGATTGGTCCAAATTTGACCCGAGTCACCCAAAACAATTCTGCTGGGTCTTCCCAGACCCGAACACCAAATTATACACTTTTTTTTTTAGAGACCTTCAGACTAGGCTAAAATGGTCAAAATCAGTTTTGTAGTGTTTATATAGCTGTTGCGGAGGATATCATGAAGCCTTGTTTGCGATAAAAAACTAGAGCGTAGTTATTATATCATTTTAACTTGAAACGGGTCATGGGAGATCCGAACACAACATAAGGGTTAATATAAATGAGTCAGCTGTTTTATTTGCTTGCCTGCCTTAGGTGAAGACTCCAACATTCACTGAGTACTTGTCTTTTTTAGAAAATCAAAGCAGGTAGTCCATGTTAGAAATCCGATGGGCCCTTTATTTTTAAGAAATAAAATCAAGATTGACTTCTTCTCTCACAAGATGGAAGTTTCTCTAATGTTGAGTCAACATTATTTCTCTTTTCTGGTTTCTGTCATCAGTCAGGTCATCTGTCCAGCCCATACATTAGACTGCTGTACCTCACAAAAGGAACGTAATTCTGCAAATGCCTACTACCAAGAAGACACCAACAGGTAAGGTGTGCGCATGAGGCAGGGATACATGCAGGGAGAGCGCACCGGGCAACGGGGCATCTCACTGGGCACAGCGACCGTCCCAGATCAATAATAGTCCGCTTCCAAAACTACAACGTGAGGCAAAGGGTGCTACAAGCCGCCTGGGCAAAGAAGGACATTAGGGTGAAAGATTGCAGGATTTTCTTTGATGAGGACTTCACCACCCAAGTGTTCAAGGAGCGCGCAAAAATACAGACAAGTAAGGAAGCAGCTCCAGGAAATAAACATCAAATCCCGCATTCTGTTCCCTGCTAAACTGAAATTATTCGAGAAAAACGGAAAAGTCAGGGTGTTTAACAACCCACAAGATGCGGCACAGGGTCTACTGGAGTATGGTGTCAACATGGAGAGTCCAGCAGGAGAACCGGACTTGGAGTCTACTCTTCAGGCTTCAGGATGGCAGACACACCGCTCCAGGAACCGGAGAACCCCAGGATGTGAGCTGATGTCGGACGTAAAGACATTAATTGACTCGCTTGATCGGCATGAAAGAGCAAAGGAATGAACAGGTATGTGTGGAGGGAGTTAACTCCTTGCAGACGTACATGGAAAACAATAACAACACATAAATGACTGAGCCACTCGGAATCTTTTCCAGATTTGACAACACAGAGTATAACATGTACAATTTTGATTATGATGTCGATTCAGAGAATCATGTGTTTAATCATATAAGTGACTCGTGTAAATATTATACCGATGATCAATTTAATGACAATGTTGGACTTGAAAATACATTTTCTTTAATACATTTCAACTGCAGGAGTCTGTATGCAAACTTTAATAAGATCACTGAATACCTACATACATTTAAAAGTAAATTCAAATTAATTGCCATATCGGAGACTTGGCTAAATAAAGACGAAGTCACTGATTTCCAAATTGAGGGTTACGTGCTACACCATATCAACAGAACCAATAAGAGAGGAGGGGGTGTGGCTCTTTATGTGGACAGCGTCCTAAAATGCACACTGGTTGAACAAAATTCAATTGTGACTGATGATTTAATGGAATGCATAACTATATAAATTGAAATGGAAAGGAAGAGAAATGTTGTTGTGACTTGTGCATATAGAGCACCAGGATCAAATGTAGAGCTTTTTAAAGATAGTTTAGGAGTATTAATGGATGGCCTAAATGAAAATAAAACATGTATTATTTGTGGGGATTTTAACATCGATCTTCTAAATGTATCTAAACACAAAACAACTTCTGATTTCCTGGATGCTTTGTACAGCAGGGGGCTTTATCCCCTAATCACTAAGCCCAGTAGAATAACATCAACTTGTGCAACATTGATCGACAATATCTTTACAAATGTCATGGAAAACAGTGCTAAGAGTGGGCTAATAATAAATGACATAAGCGACCATTTACCTGTATTTGTAGCATATGATTGGCAATTAAAGAAAAAGAAGGAAGAGATTCGCAGTAGATATGTCAGGGTAAAGACTGCTGAAGCAAAAGACACATTTAGGAGTGACCTCTTAAAGGAAGAGTGGAGAGGGGTTTATGTAGACGATGTAAATGCTGCATATGAGTCCTTCCTAAAAATCTACATATCACTGTATGACAAACATTGTCCCACTGTACTCCGTACATATAAAGGTACTTATCATCAAAAGCCTTGGATAACCAAGGGCTTACAAAATGCTTGCAAGAAGAAAAATAACCTTTATAAAGACTTCATCAAATTTAGGACAAAGGCAATTGAAAAGCAATACAAGGCATATAAAAATAAGTTGACAGTTATAATGAGACAAGCAAAAAGAGAATATTATAATAATATGTTAAAAGAAAAGAAAAATGATATCAAGGGCACATGGAAAATCTTAAATAATGTTATTGGAAATACATCTGTATCCACTGGCCAATTCAACTCTTTTTTGTAAATGTCGGTCCTAATCTTGCAAAGACTATTCCAAAACAACACGATGGGCAAAAAGAGGATGTCGGAATTGGGGGAAGTAAAGTGTTGCAGTCAATGTTTCTGGGAGAGATAAACGAAATTGAAATTAGATCCATTGTAGACAAATGCAAAAATAAGACTTCGACAGATAGTGATGGGATCGACATGACAATAGTGAAAATGACTATTGACTGCATAATTAAACCGCTAAGCTACATTTTTAATCTTTCATTTCAGACAGGTATTTTCCCAGATAGCATGAAAATAGCTAAAGTTATCCCACTTTTTAAAACAGGGGACAAAAGCCAATTTACCAACTACAGACCAGTGTCCTTGCTTTCTCAATTTTCAAAGGTCCTTGAGAAATTGTTTGTCCAAAAATTTGATAATTTTATTGAAAAAAATGAGTTATTGAGTGAGAGTCAGTATGGATTTAGGAAAAATCGATCTACAGCTTTAGCTTTAATGAAAATAACAGAAGAAATTACAACAGCTATAGAAAGAAAGAAATACACAATAGGTGTATTTATTGACTTCAAAAAAGGCATTTGACACCATAGATAGACCATTACCTATTAATTTCGAAATTACATAGATACGGAGTGAGAGGAGTAGTTCTAGATTGGTTAAAAAGTTATTTAGATAACAGACAACAATATGTAGAATTTGCTGGTAGTACATCGGAGTGTATGAACATAGAATGTGGTGTCCCGCAGGGCTCGGTTTTAGGGCCTAAACTTTTTATTTTGTACATCAATGACATATGTGAAACGTCAACATTATTGCAATTTGTGTTGTTTGCAGACGACACACATGTATTTTGTTCAGGGGATGACTTAAACATTTTAGCAAAGTGTATTGGACATGAAATGGTCAAACTTAAAAGATGGTTTGATGAAAATAAGTGAACCCTAAATTTGAATAAAACGAAATTTATGGTTTTTGCTAATATAAAAAAAGATGAAAACATTTCACTGTCCATTGATGGAGTTTTTATTGAAAGGGTTTCTGAATTTCGATTCTTAGGTGTGACGCTGGATGAAAACCTGACATGGAAATCACACATAGCACATGTTAAAACGAAAGTGTCTAGGAATATTTCTGTTCTAAACAAGGCAAAGTATTTGCTAGATTACAAGGCATTGAGGATGTTGTACTGTTCACTCATTTTGCCATTTTTCATTTATTGTATAGAAGTGTGGGGCAACACGTATATGAGCAACATAAAGCCATTGTCAATATTACAGAAAAGGGCAGTAAGAATAATTCATAAAGCTGACTCAAGAGAACACACCAGACTGTTATTTAAGTCAGGACTCTTGAAACTCAAAGACAGAGCTGAGCTCCAGACATTATCAGTAATGCACAGGGCAACAAGCAGAAAGTTACCAGCATGTTTACAACAGTTGTTTGTTTTTGGATCAGACAAGGAAGACCACAGAAGGACATTTAATTGTAAGCATCCATATGCAAGGACTACTCTTAAACAAATGTGTATTTCGGTAGTTGGTGTACAATTGTGGAATTCTCAACACAAGGATCTAAAGAATTGTATTTGTATTTTTCAGTTAAAGAAGTTGTATAAATGAAGAAAGATGGGACTATATGAAGCAGGATGTGAATAAGTCTATGTACTCTGGTCCTTCATGTTTTTGATGTCTTTGATGTGATGTCTCCTCTGTATTTGCGGGTCCCATTGCCATTGTTATTGTTGTTATTGTTTTTATCATCATGTGTCGCTTTCCACCTTCTTCTCCAGTAGGACTCAGATGAGGGTGTTGCACTTTTCTTTTCCTTATACATGTGATGTTTTGGTGTTTTGTTTCTTTCCGTTAACCGTCAAGTGGGAAATAAGTATTTTTTTTGTGTGTTTCTCTTAGTATCCTAAGATACTGTTACGTTTGGCTGTGATTTTTTTTTTATTATTATGAAGGGCAGACCATCTATTTGTATTTATTTGTTTTTTTTAGAAAGGGGCAGGTCACATAAGATTTTATTCTTCTCCCTGCTCCTTTTCGCTCAATGGTAGAGTCATGTTTTGTGGCAATTATTGTACATTTGGTTTTGCGTACCATGAGCGGGACAAATACAAATGAAATTAAATTAAATGAAATACACCCATTGACAAAGTGAGCAAACAGGAATGACGCACAGGTGATGAGTGGAAATGGGTTAAGCCATCCAACAACGGCCAACGCAAATCAATACGTAGAAGTCAATTGTAAAACAAATACACTTTTGTTTTTTGCTGCTGTCGCCCCGATTTCAATAAATGTACCAAAAATTGCGTAGTTTAATTACATCTTGTGTTGTGAAGTAACAGAAAATAAATAATAATAACATTTTTGTAACATTATTATTATTATCTGGTGTTTATTTTATAATTGAATTACATGTTTTATGTTTTTTATATCTGTCTTTATGTGTTGTTCGCTATTCCTGTGTAATTGATTCCACATCATGATGTCATAAAAACATCTGAATAAAGTTGGATTACTGTTAATATAACTTGATTTATATAGCACTTTTAACACAGTTTAGAAAGTGCTTTGAGAGACAATCCTAATCAGGATACTAGACACAATTACAACCGAACAAAACAACAGAAAAATTACTTCAAATAGACATTTTAAGATTATAAGGAATAGAATATGACAACTATTTATTTTTTAAAATAACGTCACTCATTATGCAAGCTTATCTCCATAGACACCTGATCAGTAAGTAAGTAGGCGCCTTACTGTAAAAGCAATGCAAACGGACAATACTAAAACCCCCATCTACTTTGAATGGTACTGTAGAGCAATAAAACAGGTCTAGCTGCTGACAAGGGACCCGCCCCTCAACTACTGCAGTCAAGTGCCTTAAATGCCTGCATGTCTGGTATTCTGAAACTTATGTGTCATCACTTCTAGGGAAGCAATGAATCCCTCAGTGAGCTTGAAAAGCACAGAAAACCTGCTGTGAGTATTTGTATAAATAGCTTGTGGCAGACGGGTCAGAAAAGGCAGAATAACAATAGAGAGATTAGCAGGGCAAGATTCATCAAGTGTCTTTGTTGCTGAGTAATATCAAAATCGTTACTTTAAACTGGTTTACTTGGTGTATCGACTGTCAATTATCGGTGTGTGTGTGTGTGTGTGTGTGTGTGTGTGTGTGTGTGTGTGTGTGTGTGTGTGTGTGTGTGTGTGTGTGTTTACACAAGTTGAGTTTGGGTTGATGACGTTAGCTCAGGTGTTGAGTGAAGTAATTTGACAAGCAACCAAATATGTGTTCAAATCTGTGTTGAGTTCCTCTGTTTTTTACACCAGTGCTCTTATTGGTACCAAACATGTGAGCGATGCATTACTACACTGTGCACCATTGTTTTTAATACGATATACAGTACATCCCTGGTTCATCTGGGCGGGGTCATTCATCTTTTCACGATCTCCAGTCAACATGTAGGTTGAAAATGCCCTAGAATACATTTAAAATGTTACATAATGTGACTGGAGTACGATATGGCGCACACTGTTATGGTTGCAGACGAGATTTAGAGATACAGAAGAAGAACACGGCTGAGTCTCACTGTGCTCATCAGATCTGTCAATAGCTAGTGTGAGAGTAGCTTTAATAATCTAATATGTCACATACATTTGCATGTCATTTAAGAAAAATAAACAATTGTATTCATTGGTCTAAAATGCTGGCTCTTAAAGGAGTACTTCACCCTAGAAATTAACTTTTTTTATTCAATACATCATCATGTGTTACCTTGAATTCTAGAAGAGATCTTTGTAAACTGTGGATTTAAAAAATAAGTCTTGATGAAATTGTAAATCGTAATGGGCTGTCCTCCTTATACAGCGCTTCATCCAGTCTTTACGACCCTTCAAAGCACTTCACATTTACAAGTCATCATTCACAGTCTTTTCATACAGAGCAAGGTGCCAGTTGCTCAAGGAAGCTAACACTCACACACATTCAGATATTGTTGACCATGCCACCAGGAGCCACTCAGTTAAGTATCTTGCCAAAGGATACATCCACATGTGACTGAAGGGGCTGGGATCGAACCCACGACCTTCTGGTTGAAAGATGACCATCAGATTGTGTGTGAGAAGCTATACAAATGTTACCACTGTTATCACGTCTGTTAATACCTTTGCACGTCTTTTTGCAAAAACACATTATCCATTTGTTCTTAGTTCTTCACCCTAGAAATTACCTTTTTTTTCAATAACTGATCATGTCTTACCTTGAATTCTATATGAACTTTATGAAATGAGAATTAGGTAAAGCAAAGAAAAGTCTTGATGAACTGTGATCAAATAGTGGGCCATGTGTATTATAATCTCATTTTTGGACAATTTAACACATTTTAACAGGAAAGGCACTGGTGATGCTAAAATGCTGATAAACAAGTAAGACTGGACAGTGTGATAGTATTCACAAAAGTAAAACAATCGATTGGATTTCATCTAAATTTCGTTTTTTTGTTTCTATCTTACAGAAGGTTCCAGTTGATGGCACGTTAAATGAAAGAGGAGGTGATCGCTGCCATCTGTTGGTCATATCATTGCAACCCCACACTTGGTGCACTGGCTTCTTGCCTTTATTCCTTCTTTATAAAACAGAGCAGATTCTAAACCACTGTAAATTAAAAACAACACATTTCAGTTGTTTTTAGTTACAAAGATGACAGGACTGTTCCAAAATGGTAGGAATAAAGTTTTATTTTTCATATGAAGGGGTGGTTTTGGATTTTTCTTCTTTTACAAGTAGTATGTTTTTGATAAAACTTGCAAAAAATCTTCTAGCATATTCCAAGAAATGATGGACATGAAGAGAAAGGGGATTTATTGCTGAATGTTAAAATGAAGACACATTTTTTTTTTTTTCACCGAGTGGAAAAACGATTTGCTTGCTGCTTTTTCCATGCACCCAACTACCAGTACCACTAGGACATGCAGAGGGGTCGGGGGTGATAGGAGAGGGGTTTGGGGGGGGGGAGAGAGGAGGGAGGAGAGAGGGAGTCGGGAGGTAAAAAAGACAAAGGCAAACTTCTTGACAAACACAAACATGGTAAAGGCTTTGTGTGTGTGTCATATGAGTGTGTGTGTGTGTGTGTGTGTGTGTGTGTGTGTGTGTGTGTGTGTGTGTGTGTGTGTGCATGTGTGTGTGCATGTGTGTGTGTGTGTGTGTGTGTGTGCATGTGTGTGTGTGTGCATGTCTCAGTGTGTGCTTCATAATGTGTGTGAGCCGTGTCTGGTGTGTGGTATGTATGTGTGCATGTAAAGGGGGCAAAGAGGGGAGTGCAGGGGGAGGAGAAAGAGGGTGGGGGGGAGTGTTAACAATTCAACTAGCTCTAGAAGCACACTACCCTCACTTGCACTATTTCCACATTGCAAATCCCAGATTGATTACAGTGATAGTAAGACAAAACTAGCCAGAACTTTGGGTCGTGAACCCAAATAATGTTATTTTTTAAATATAAATGTCTAGCATGATTTCCCCTGAGGGGTTGGTCGCCATTTTTAAGATAATTTCATTATCTGTGATCCATGCATCTCCTGTGTGAAGAAAGAAAACAACAAAATAAATTGGAAATGAACTCTAATAGGGACACGTATTGTATCTGACAGTTTCACTATCCTTAGTGAGCTTGAAAGGATGTCTAAACCCGGAGGTGGAGATTCTGATGTCATCAGCCTACTGTTACTGTGCTGTTCAGCATGGGGCCTAAACTCATCTGCTAGTTGCTTCTGAAGGTCTGTAAGGCGGGTGAGAAAGACGTGGAGAGGCGAGTGGCGATGCGAGGTGGAGGGGGGACAGACAGAGACAGACAAATAACAGATCATTCAGTCAATATGACCAAGCAAAATAAGTTCAATCAATAAAAGATATAGGAATGCAAAATGCAGAAATCAGTATTATCATATACCACCGTTTGGCTGTGAGCTAAACAAAAAGTAAAATCGGTCTCAGAAAAAAACTCGCTCTCTACCCACTTTTTCCCGTCAGAGCAGTGCCGTCGCTATAGGGGGTGAAAGATGGAGGCGATTCCATGGCGCCCACAGCTAGAGAGAGCTCGAAAAGTAGTAGCTTTGTATCAGTAAAACAAAAAAAGGGGACCCAGAGCAATATCCTCCTCTCAAGGGGCCCATAATTCCTAGCTATGCCCCAACATAGTTAACAGATGAGTTCTCTGCATCTTTTTTCATCATCAGCAACACACATGCCCACTTACACACACACAAAGTAAAAAACTGAATCTCCCTTCTGATTCCAAGAGTTATTATTTTTTTTTAATCCTACGCTCCTTTAATCGTGGCCACGAGTGAACGCAACAAACCTGACGGACGGACGGACAGGAAGTAGAGTGAGGGGATGTGGATCTGGCCTGCGGACTGAACTGTGACTGGGATGGACGTGCGCTCTCTGCTTTGAGTCTCTTGGCGGTGATGTGATGGGGAAGTCCTGAGACACAGTGCGGCTCTAAGCTGCTGGCATAGGAAACGGGCGGGCTGGGCAGTCCATGGGAGGCCAGAGTCAGGCTAGATTACAACTGGATTGGTTAGGTTTGGATCGGCAGCTCCCTGGCCAATGGCTGCTCACGGAGGGAGGGTCTTACAGTGCAATGGAGCTTCTGGCAGCGTGAGGATTGGTGACAGGAGCAAACACTTTCCAAAGTGAGGCGTCAACCAAATTAGGCTTCATGTACATACAGGCACACAAACACACACGCACATCATCCACCACCAATGTCATGGCAGCACCCTGAACACCTACACAGGAATCTGAAATTACTTCCCCTCAACAACTTCCTAACACTCTTGTTTTCACAGAAATAACAACAAATGACTGACAGGCAGCGAACAAGAACATGAATGGCCGATGGGATTCATCCGAGAAAAAACTACCCTTCACTTCCGGTTGCGTCAGTGACTAATGTCCCTGTGGAACGAGCGCATCGCGTGGATCATACTCATGTAAACAGACACCTTTAACACAGGAGGAATCAATATTGCATGATGACATAATCAGATCACAGTTCAAAAAAGAGGAAGATCCCAAATCAGAGAAAAAACCAAAGCAAAAGGAAGAGGGTTGGTCTCTATAAAAAACGAGGAGTCTTTATAAGAAAGGCTACAAAAACTCAATGGGACCTCCGACTTCAGCATACAGCAAAAGGCACCACAATATTATTCTATTTATCTAACTTGTGAAAAAATTGGCACGTAATTCTCTTATTTTTTCATCTCTCATAATGCTGTAAATCAAAAAACTTTACATATAAATATTTCCCCCCGTTATAAAAAAAGTCTTTGCTGTTAGCTAGTAGACAATTTTTGCTGAAATGAAAATAAATATTTCATTTGTTTAGAATATCTGTCTGTTATACAAAATAAAAATATTTCTCCTAGGTGCAGGTCTCTAGTCCACTGGTTGTGTGTAGGAGGAGGGGGAGTGTGTGAGGTGGAGGGGTGGGTGGTGGCAGGGGGGGTTGAGTCTTAAAGGGGCATGTTGTCAGCCTTGGAGCGGTGCGACTGGGCGCCGCGGCTCTGCCCGTTGCTGCGCGTCCCCGGCCGACTCAGCCCGCGGTGAGTCCGTGTGTCCGCACCAGAGGACGAGCGGTAACCCGGCACGGTTAAGGGTGGGTCCATGTTCATGTTCTGCATACTAAGGAAAGGTGTGCTCTCCCCGTGAGTGTCCTCCTCCTCCTCTTCTTCCTCCTCCTCCTCTGACTGGCTGAAGCTCTGCGAGCTATAGTCCCGTAGGCCTGTGGAACGCTGCGAGATGTGTCCGTTGAGGCGGTTACGTCGCGGGCGGCGCCGGCTGCGGATGGGTTCTCGCGAAGAGGCGTACTCCTGCGTGGTCTCGTAGGCCTCCTCGTCAGGGAGTCGATAGGGGCTCGACGGTAGACTTCCTGTGCTCTCCGTCAGGTAAGGTCGCCTCGGACGCCGGGGCTGCCTGTATAAACTTCCATCCTGAAACAGAAAACAGATCAATTATAGAAACTGCTTAAGTTAAATATCTTCCTATCATCCTACTAACAAGCGGGTGGTGGAAGATAGTGTATAAATACTCTTAAACGTCCTGCATTCCACTACCTTACCTAAGAAGTATTATTAAATATTTTCCTCTGAGGTGAAGTAGAAGAATAAAGTTCCTTAAAATTGTACAGTACTAAAGTAAATGTACTTAATTTACATCAATACTAGCAAGTATCTAAAGCCTGACTGGTTTACTCCTCTGTGCCTATACGTACATCTGGGCATCGTAGCAGCGGCTGGTCGTCCTCTCTGTGGTAGGCTGCAGCGGCGGGGGGGAGCGAGAGGGCGTGGCCTGTGTTGGGCGAGGTGATCTGGAAGGTGGGCACCTGGGGCGGCAACGGGGGATAGTGGAACTCCACCGGAGACAGGCGTGCTGGCGTGGTCAGCGCCGACACATACCTGGACAGGAAAGATAAGAGAAAATTATTGCTGTGTCTAAGTCACATCTTGTTTTGCTACTGCTGTGACAAGGTCTACTCAAACTAGCAATTAGCCTATAGATAGACAAATAGATTAATGTGTGTTTTTTCTTACCTAATATTTTGGGTGTTTTAAGAATTAAGTCTCTTATTTTTTCTACTTTGCAATGATAGTAAGATAGACAGCTTTTTGAGGATATTCACAATTATCCTAATAAACGTGAATCCATGATAATATCCTTAATAGTCGCATCCCTAGGGTACACAATTCGGATATAGGATGCAGACACACTTTGTGGCATGGACTGATAGCAGCGGCCCGTCAGTATCAATCATTCTGTCAGAGAGTTTCATCCATCTGTTTTCTAAACCACTTCTCTTCTTCAGGGCCAGAGGGCAGGAGACTACCCAGCATGCACTGGGCAAGAGGAAGTTGTACACCCTGGACAGGTCACCAGTCATTCACAGTGCTAACACACATACACAGACAAACACCAACATATACATGCTATTAAGTGTTTCCAGTCCATCTGACCTGCAGGACTTTCCCCCCAGAAGAGATCCCAAATAATCCAACTCTAATACACGTTTTACACCAGATGATTTAGACTTATTAGGGCTGCAGTGCACAATATATTATTATTCAACACATTCTCACTCCCAACTCGGCCTATGTTGACGTTATGTCAGGGTCCCTGTCGTCACTTTCCAACGCAAGGGGGGCCCTTTAGCGTCGAGTTTCAACTATCAGGGAGTCCCATTGACTTGCATAGAGCTCCCTGAACGTTGGTAATAGACGAGTTGGGATCGCGGCGAAATGCTCTCCGCAGATCCATTCTCACAGCGTTTATCAACCTTTTTCTTACTCAATATCAAGCTAAACTTATTGTTTGTACTTCTTTATTTTAATTGAATAATGTAGGACTTTTGTTGCCGTCAGTTGATAAACGCTGTGAGAATGGATCTGCGGAGAGCATTTCGCCGTGATCCCAACTCGTCGATTACCAACGTTCAGGGAGCTCTAAGCAAGTCAATAGGACTTCCTGATAGTTGAAACTCGACGCTAAAGGGCCCCCCTTGCGTTGAAAAGTGACGACAGGGACCCTGACATAACGTCAACATAGGCCGAGTTGGGAGTGAGAATGTGTTGTATTATTTGACATTTCAATGTCAACTTGCTCCAACTATTACTTTTTAACAATAAACACATCACAAACAAGGTCATATTGCAGTTTGGGATTTTTTGCAGTTAGTTGAGATCCTCAATAAAAACTTTTTTTGATGAGTTCAATGTTTACATTTTTTGCTAGTGGAGCCTCGCAGCGTCAAAATTGTGGCGCGCTTACACAGGTGTTTAAGGGGGTGCGGGTGCTAGTGGAGCCTCGCAGATGGCGGTGCTGCAGCCCCCTCAGCATCCCCTCCTTCCCGCGTCCATTCGCGATGTCTCCCTGTCTCGCAGACCCCACACAACAAGCAGGAAATGAACCCAGCTCACACTGTCCGCTCCTCGCAGCAGTGAGCCACGCAACGTCCCACCAACACGGCACCCAGACCCCACGCAGCATTCTCATCTGTTTGTCATTACTGGTGTCATTTTCTGGTTGCTAACGCCATTGTAACACATAATCACTGATGTTCCGCTGTAACGGTGGTGGACTCATCAGAACAGAGTGGGCGAGCTGACCAATCAGAGCACAGTAGGCTCACAGGGAGGGGGGGCAGGAGCTCCAACAAGCGGTTTAGGACAGAGAGTGAATACACATACTATACAGAGATGCTATGAGAAAACAATGTGAGTTTGGAAAATTGCACAATATAAATCTATTCTAGTAGACCTCAACAATGGAATTATGATCAGTAGAAATGGCCACGACATGGGATCTTTAACACAGAGTTTATTTATGGTCAAAATAGATAGAATATATGTTTTCAATATTAATAAACTGTACTATTGTAAGTAGTGTGTCACATAAGCGTTACAATAATCGCATTATTTCAAAAATGAACTATAGATTTCACGTTCGTAATACACACATGATAATATTGTTTAAATAACCGAGCGCCTCTTAATTCATTGTATTTTTCCTTACCTTCACTACCTCAACACTCTTTTACGATCACAGTATACAGTTCAGTATCTGGGCGATGAAGTCCTTGACATTGAAATATTCATGACAACCACTGGGGGGCGCCAAAGAATAACAAGGCTAGTGTGAAAAATTCAATGTCAAGTGTTGAAGTCATGAACAAAGACTTAAAGACTTAAACTAGACACTCTCACAGGCACACATACACACATTCACGTTTCCATTCCTTCAGAGGACACCAAACTTTAACTGCTGCTTTTCCTCTTTCTTAGTTTGAACACTCTTTTTAAATGCCTTTTGGTATTTGTAGTCCCCTATCTTAACCTAAACTTAAACGGTATACATGTAAAACGTAATGATGTACATGGGGACTCACATGGTGTCCCCAAAAGAATGGTATGTCCCCACAATGTCAGTAATACAAACATACACTCACACATTAGCACCTTCCCTACCTGTCGCTGTGAGGCGAGTCTCTTAGAGAATCGTAGGAATCCCCGTACTGCATTCCTGGCCCGGACATATCCCCGCAGCCCCAGTGGGTGGCCCTCCTCGCCATGCATGCCGGGCTGCTGCACTTACTGGTTCCCACAGAGCTGGACAGCCCTCCTGACTGGCAGTCTGAGTTCATACTCTCTGTTCGCTCCATGCTCCACGTCTGCTCCTCGTGTCTGCAGGTGTGGGTGTTAGCAGAACAAGTTTAAAAGGTTACAACAGCAGTGAGGGAAAGTAGGATAAAGAGAAGGTAAATATACTATACTGCAAAACTGTTCAAATGCATTTTATATGGAAGAACCAGAAAGTGATGATTTTAATTACAAATATACATTACAGGGCTCTTATTACTGCTGATCCCATTGACAAACAATAGCCATCAGTTCAACTTAAATGATTGTAGTGGCGTTGCCTGGCCTATAGGCATTCAAGGCTGTAGCCATACAAAACAATTTTCTACGAACAGGAAAGTGAAAACACAGAGTTACGTTGGCCTATGCCATTACTGCAATACTAACTGACACAATGAGTTTTTGTTTTATTTTTGAAAAAATAAATGATAGGAGTTACTCAATGTGTAGCATTTGTCAAATTGGGAACAAAAATGAATATGAAGTTTTCCATAACTCAGAAAACTCACATCTGGAGTCTTTCACTTTCTCTTCAGGTGACAAAAAAGTGTTGTTTTGACTGTACTCTAGACCTGTACTCCAGTGGTTCCCAACCGGGGGTACAGGAACCCCTAGGGGTACTTGAGGGGATCGCAGGGGGTACGCAGGTGCCTGGTCGCCCGCAGGGTGCGTTCTAAAAATAGCGTGAGTCATCGCCAAATAAGTAAATTACTTTTGTCTTACATGAATACAGAAAATGTTTGTTTTCAAATATGACGGATACAAGTGACCCCGGCAGGGGGTCTTCTCCTAAAAAAAGACATTATTGGTTTCCTAAATAAGTAGTGTGTCTTAACATAATTTCTTTACCTGACAACAAGCGTAAATGTCAAGTTGAAATGCATTTGTATTAAATGTGAGTTATACAAGTGATTTTCATTTAGGAGCAGTTAAACACGATAACGAAGGGTTTAACAAAGAAATGTAGTCGAAATTATCACAAATGAGTGAGGGGGTACTTTTAGAATGGCTACCAGCTCAAGGGGTACAAGGGACACAAAAGGTTGGGATGCCCTAAACCAGTGGCGAACCGTGCCTATCACAACTGGACCTTCTGTAGACACACACACCCCCCGCCGCCGCCGCCCCCCCCGTCCGCGGAATTATAATGTCCGTCTTTTCACTGAATTGTTGTCTTGAAAAGGGTACTCACAACAATTCCGCAACAATTTCATCTTCACCTGTTGCACTTTTTATTTCAACGTTAAAAACAATAAAACGGCATGAATTGCTTCGTCGCATTAATCTAGAACAGGGGTGGCAAACTCATTTCAGTTAAGGGGCCACATACTGCCCACTTTGATCTAAAGTGGGCCGGACCAGTAAAATCATAGCATAATAACCCACAGGCCCTATAACGACAATATTTCTGTTTAAGTGCAAATAAGTAGGCTACAAGTACATTCGGAAAATGTCCACATGTAATGAGACGCAAAACGTTATGAACAAACTGACATTTATTAAGAAAAAACAAGTGCAATTTCAAGTGCTACACATATGTTCTTTACAACAGATCACAGTTTCCACCTGAACTGACTCACCACAAAATACAAATAAAAACGTGGGAGCTATTAAGTGAGGAGTTTGAGTTACCCCCCTTGCCTTGAAGATATAACATTTCTATATTTTAAAAAGAAGTTGGGCAGTGCCACATCAAATCAAACTATTGTTTGCCTAATGCAGCTGCTGATTGACATTATAATACACAATGTTCTATGACATAATAATATAACATGTTCAAATATTTCAGTAGGTTCTTATTTTCACGTCACTGATTAATTTGCTCCTGAAACTTGACATCTTTTAGCCCTCACAATGGCATCAATATCAGGCTTAAAATCCTGACTAGCAGCCAATTTAATGAGTTCATTCAGGCACTTGTGTGTGAGTCTTGAGCGCAGCTTTGTTTTAGTAATGTTCATTACAGAGAAAACCTGTTCACAAAGGTAGGTGGTCCCAAACATGCTCAAAACTTTTGCTGCCAGGGCTGTCAATTTGGGGTATCCTGGCAAAAGATACCGATAAAATGTGCCCAAGTCCGATGAGGCAAATTTGTCCTTTAAATCCTGATCACATTGTAAGTCGATTATCTCAAGTTGTATGTCGACGGGCAGATCCGCAGCCTTAACTGCAAATGGCGAGCGAAACACTGCAAACTCTGTCTCAAGCTCACCAAAGACCTGAAACCGCCGCTCAAACTCCCGCAGCAATTCCGTAATGTTGTCTTTGTACCGACTCATGTCAGCAGTAACTCCGGTCATATGCACATTTCTTAGATGAGGGAAATGAGCAGGGTCACCACTTGACAGCTGTGTCTCCCACAAAGCCAGCTTCAACTTAAATGCGCGTATGCTGTCATAATATTCTGTGACAACTTGTTTGCGACCTTGCATCGTTATATTCAGATTATTCAAGTGCTCTGAAATATCCACCATAAATGCAAGGTCCTGCAGCCATTCTGGGTTTTTTAATTCATGCACTGGCTTACCCTTTTTCTCCATGAACTGTCCAATTTCCTCGCGTAGATCAGAAAAACGCTTCAGCACGGCACCTCGGCTCAACCACCTTACTTCATATGGTAGGCTACAGGTGATGTCTTTATCACTGAGGAGGCTGTCGAACTGACGGTGATTCAGCCCTCTGGCTCGGATGAAATTAACAGTTTGGACAACCACTTTCATGACGTGATCCATTTTTAACGTCTTGCAACACAATGCCTCCTGGTGCAAAATACAGTGGAATGTCCAAAAACGATCTCCTCCATTTGCTGCTTGTACTTTCTCCCTGAATTTCGTGGCAACACCTGCTTTTTTCCCGATCATTGATGGTGCGCCGTCTGTAGCCAGACTGACAGCACGGGTCCAGTCCACTCCGACCCTGTCCAGTGCTTCAACGAGAGCGCTAAAAATGTCATCCGCTTTAGTGGTGTCTGTCATAGGAACCAACTCAAGGAACTCTTCGGTGACCGTCAAAGTCTCATCTACACCACGAATGAATATGGCCAGTTGAGCAACATCTGTAATGTCAGTGCTCTCATCGATTGCAACTGAAAATGCTACGAATGACTTGACTTTTATTTTTTTCTGGCTATCCAAATCTGCTGAAAGATCGGCAATCCTATCCTTCACTGTATTCCTCGTTAGACTAATGTTGGAAAAAGCCTGTCGCTTCTCAGGACACACGATTTCTGCAGCCTTCAGCATGCATGTTTTCACAAACTCACCCTCAGAGTATGGCTTTGAGGCTGATGCTATTTCGTTAGCAATGAGATAGCTGGCTTTCACGGCTGCGTCACTTATATCTCGGCTCCGGGTAAAAACGGCCTGTTGTTTCTTTAGACCTGATAGCAGGTCATTTATCTTTTCTTTTCTCCGTTGTCCTTGCAAGCAGTCGTATTTCTCTCCATGGTGAGTCTCATAATGGCGGCGAATATTATATTCTTTGGGCACAGCAACTTGCTGCGAACACACCAAGCATACAGGTTTTCCATTTACCTCTGTAAAAAAATAGGATGCGGTCCATTTTTCTTGGAAAACTCGGCACTCCGTGTCCACTTTTCTCTTTTTTGACAGAGACATTTGGGGATGAGAGTGTCAGAGGTTATTGACTGCAATCACTACTCTTACTCATCACTTTTTTTACAGTCTGGCTGCGCTCTCACTGGTACCGGTGCGGTAGTGCGCCCACTAGTGGAAGGATTCAAAATAGCAGTTTTTTTCCCCTCCTCTCATACAGTAGCCTACTTAGCAAAATCCTTCAGCTCCGTGGGCCAAGCTGGAATGCCTCCCGGGCCGGATCCGGCCCGCGGGCCGTATGTTTGCCACCCCTGATCTAGAAGATCCTCTGTCTCTCTCCAGTTAACTAGCGGGCCTTCTAGAGTACCCTGGAACCGAGGGAAACTCTGAAAGAATACGCCCATTGGCTACAAATCAATATATGATTGGTTGATCAAACTGTCAGTCCAAACGTACGCTCTCATTCAGTGCAACGGCCAGGGCATTCGATCAAGGATGTAGAATACCTTGGTTGAAGGATAACAAGATCTGATTGGTTGCTTTCTTTTCTAACACAAAACCACTGAAATGCGTAGTGCATGGTCCGAGAAGGACAAACAAATCAACGTAACACTGTAATATTACAGATCAACAACACAGATACGATTATCATTTATTCATTTTATATACATTTTATTTATATAATTAAATCGATTTTTTGTTTGTTTTATCTGAGTGTTCCAGGGTATTCTCTGAATACCTTGAAGGCCCTGACGGTTCGCCACTGCCCTAAACACATCGAATCAACTGCATAATAATTAGTTATTTCAATCAATATATGTGGTCAAATTCAACGCAGCTATTCAACAATGTTGCCATCGTTTTTAGAATCCTTAGCTGCCAGGCAGATGTCCAAAGCATTATTTTAAGATGAAATGCCTTACCCTGACCTCAGCCCCAGACTTTTTAACTCTAAGAAGAATTTCTGGATTGTAAACTATTTGTCCAGCATGATGTAGAGACAACACAAACTAAACAAGTTGCTGGTGACAACAGTCCGAGCATCTACAAGGCAAAGACAGACCTATGTTTTTTCAGGATTTGGCGGGCCAAAGGTGATACTGACAGACAATGTTAGACTCTTGTGTGAGTAAAAGGACATGTTAGCCTGACATATATATATATATATATATATATATATATATATCAGAGCTCACTGCATTGAGAGGTGATGTTTTGCCCTCTAGTGGTGACTCATTTTGTAATTCAGCTTTAAAAATATATATATTTCATACAATCTGCCAAGTACAGGTCTGTGATCCACAAAATGTTTCTCCTTTGAGTTCAGTATATTAGGGAATGTCCAAAGATTTAAAACGTCTGCAAGGAAGTCAGAGATGTTTAATTACAAAGTCTGTTTAAATGTCAAATGATGTGAAATTGGAATAAAACTGGAGGACTTCATACAGAAATCTCACTAAACCTTTTTAATTGAAAGAAGCTTTCAGATTGTATTGGTCTAAAAAGACTCAAATACATAGCTATTACATTTTTGTAGATTATTTTATAGCAGCGAAGTTGTGTGTGTATAGTAAAATATACTTACTTCTGTTCTCAAACTGTATTGTAACTGTATGGTTATCTGATGTTATGTTATAACATAAGGGAAGTACAATAAACATATTAGGGGAAACCAGGTTCAGGTTTTGAGAGAATAGTCCCAATAGATGAGGCTACCAGCTCAAGGGGTACAAGGGACACAAAAGGTTGGGATGCCCTAAACACATCGAATCAACTGCATAATAATTAGTTATTTCAATCAATATATGTGGTCAAATTCAACGCAGCTATTCAACAATGTTGCCATCGTTTTTAGAATCCTTAGCTGCCAGGCAGATGTCCAAAAACATAATTATTGATATTTTGCTCAATATTGTTTTTCCAGAAACAATTGTACTGTTACTCTGGATGATCCACATATCTAGCTTTAAAAGTGCTCAAAAACTGAATCGGGAGAGATAATCTCTATAAAAACGGGAAATAACTGAAACTATAGGAAGACAAATTGGGAAGAAATGCTTTCCAATCATTGCCTGTGTATATATGTCTGGATGTGTGTGTGTGGCAGGTCTACCTGGAAGCGTGTGAGGCAGTGGTTGAGTGGTGGGAGCGGGTTGACATTCTGCTGCCTGCGTAGTTTCCTGCACCCTCAGCTCCGTGGCTGATCACACACTCTGTCGTTGGGACGCTCTTGGAGATGTACTGCAATACGAACACACCAACATACACATACTGAATGAACTCATTTAAATACTTGTTACTTATGTTATCATTTCTCTGATTACCAACAAATCATACAGTTATTAATGTATACATTATTATAAAGTGATATATAAGGATAAGGGGATTCTCCTGCACAGATCTCATCATCACTTCTCTTTCATTGTTGGTGTTATGCTGACTCATGCACATGTCTTCAGGAGAATGGTAGGTGTTTTTCCACTCTCTTTACCGTCTGTCAGCTCCATATTGCCCTTCGTTTAGACTGGATCAGTATGTATATACACAAAGGCTCTTTTGAAGGCAAAACTGCTCTGGAGGCTAAAAGAAAAAGTTCTTGGTGAAGTTCAAATTTAAGCACCAAAGCTAAATAAAGTCTAGCAGTGACTTCATTAAACGACCAAGGCTCTGCATGCTCAGGTGAACCTGACATCCAGTTCTAATGTCTTCTTCTTCTTTTTCCTTCTTAAGCATTAATGAATATCTGAGGAGATTCTGGAAAACTTGACACCAAAATCCTATTTATAGGATGGGGAATTTAATTAAAAACACTGACATAACTGGATTGATTTCAGCAGCACTTTAATAAGAAAGGGAAGTCTGCCTGGAGATTACAAATGTGACTTCTATGTGTCCTGAATGGATAATTGTAAATGTATTGCTGGCTACCAGAAGCTAGAACAAAATCATAGGGGCCAAAGTGTCTTAGGTAACTGGATCCATCCAACTTTATCCTAACCAGCCTAACAAAAAATAATCATACACATACAGTGGAACAAAAAAGTATTTAGTCAGCCACCAATTGTGCAAGTTCTCCCACTTAAAAAGATGAGAGAGAACTGTAATTTTAATCCTAGGTATACCTCAACTATGAGAGACAAAATGAGAAAAAAAATCCAGAAAATCACATTTTTAAAGAATTTATTTGCAAATTATGGTGGAAAATAAGTATTTGGTCAATAACAAAAGTTCATCTCAATATTTTGTTATATACCCTTTGTTGGCAATGACAGAGGTCAAACGTTTTCTGTAAGTCTTCACAAGGTTTTCACACACTGTTGCTGGTATTTTGGCCCATTCCTCCATGCAGATCTCCTCTAGCAGTGATGTTTTGGGGCTGTCGCTGGGCAACACGGACTTTCAACTCCCTCCAAAGATTTTCTATGGGGTTGAGATCTGGAGACTGGCTAGGCCACTCCAGGACCTTGAAATGCTTCTTACGAAGCCACTCCTTCGTTGCCCGGGCGGTGTGTTTGGGATCATTGTCATGCTGAAAGACCCAGCCACGTTTCATCTTCAATGCCCTTGCGGATGGAAGGAGGTTGTCACTCAAAATCTCACGATACATGGCCCCATTCATTCTTTCCTTTACACGGATCAGTCGTCCTGGTCCCTTTGCAGAAAAACAGCCCCAAAGCATGATGTTTCCACCCCCATGTTTCACAGTAGGTATGGTGTTCTTTGGATGCAACTCAGCATTCTTTCTCCTCCAAACACGTCTAGTTGAGTTTTTACCAAAAAGTTATATTTTGGTTTCATCTGACCATATGACATTCTCCCAATCCTCTTCTGGATCATCTAAATGCTCTCTAGCAAACTTCAGACGGGCCTGGACATGTACTGGCTTAAGCAGGGGGACACGTCTGGCACTGCAGGATGGTAGCCTTTGTTACTTTGGTCCCAGCTCTCTGCAGGTCATTGACTAGGTCCCCCCGTGTGGTTCTGGGATTTTTGCTCACCGTTCTTGTGATAATTTTGACCCCACGTGGTGAGATCTTGCGTGGAGCCCCAGATCGAGGGAGATTATCAGTGGTCTTGTATGTCTTCCATTTTCTAATAATTGCTCCCACAGTTGATTTCTTCACACCAAGCTGCTTACCTATTGCAGATTCAGTCTTCCCAGCCTGGTGCAGGTCTACAATTTTGTTTCTGGTGTCCTTTGACAGCTCTTTGGTCTTGGCCATAGTGGAGTTTGGAGTGTGACTGTTTGAGGTTGTGGACAGGTGTCTTTTATACTGATAACGAGTTCAAACAGGTTCCATTAATACAGTTAACGAGCGGAGGACAGAGGAGGCTCTTAAAGAAGAAGTTACAGGTCTGTGAGAGCCAGAAATCTTGTTTGTTTGTAGGTGACCAAATACTTATTTTACCGAGGAATTTAGCAATTAATTCATTAAAAATCCTACAATGTGATTTCCTGGATTCTTTCCCCCCATTTTGTTTCTCATAGTTGAAGTGTACCTAGGATGAAAATTACAGGCCTCTCATCTTTTTAAGTGGGAGAACTTGCACAATTGGTGGCTGACTAAATACTTTTTTGCCCCACTGTATATAAATAAGTACATAATAACAATATATATACACAAACAGTTCCCAAATTGTGATCAATAAGGTACAATCTTATCTTATCGTATCTATATCCCTCTTTCCAATCAGTGCTTATGCCATTCAAGCTTGTGTTGGTAACTTTTGTTTGTGCCTTGAGAGCAGCTCTGCCTCTGAAAACATGTAGACCCTGTGGACTGCTCAGCATGAAGTGCAAGTGGTCAAAACGGGACTTTACTTCCTGTGATTTAAACCTTAGCATCACTTCTCCTGTACCTGATTCTGGTGTGTATTTCTACAGTTTTGACTCACGTCGACCATGGGGATCTCCTCGGGGCCGGGGCCGGGCCCGGGGTGGTTGGGCCCGTTGGCCAGCATGCGGTTGGGCTGCTCCACACACTGGTTCTGGTTCTGGTGTAGGTGACTGTGCATCTTCTTTCTCTGCTTTCTGGAGGAGTGGTGATGAGGGAACAATAAGTCATCTGGCTAATGTCTAAACTGATTGATCACTATAATTGCTCTTTAAAAATCACGCTCACGCTCTTTACTTATTAGATAATCGTTTAATAGTTAAGGCAATATTATCAAGGTTAGGCAGCCCTGTCACAATTGAACAGGATTGGTGGACCAGAAATAGTTGGTATTATGCCAAATGTTTCAGATGTCAGTGAATTGTTAACAGTTCAATTAAGGAGTGTTTTCTCATCTTAACATCTCAGGTGCTTTCAGTTAAATAACAACATCCAGAGGAGTCAAATTAGCCAATGTTTCACAAAATAGCAAAGATCAAGGAAAATCCCAAAAATAAATATAAATAAATAATAAATAATAGGTTTTATGAAATACCTCCATTTTGCCCTGCTGCAACAGTGAATTAACTTGCACAGCAATGAATCGGTAACCATCTAATAATGCACCCTATTGTAACATTTGAATCACAGGAGACCATTTCTGAACACCAGCTTCTTAAATCCTTCTTAGAAAATTGTAGCCGCTCTGTGTGGTTAAATAGCGAGTCATTTATGTTCCTTTCAACGATACATACTTGGTTTTGCAGTAGGCCACCACACAAACGATGCCAACCACCAGCAGCGCCACACAGATGCCTGTGATCGTCAGCACCCGCCTCTGGTAGAGCTCCTCCGCCTCTGTGGATTGAAACACACACACACACACACACACACACACACACACACACACACACACACACACACACACACGCACACACACACACACACACACACACACACACACACACACACACACACACACACATATTCACACACACATCCATCCATGGCAGACAGACAATCACAAAACAGACAGACAGACACACAAACAGCATGAGCGCTACTCCATTGATGGTGACTACAGAAACATTTTTCTAACAATTAGCTGCTGCCACCCTATCCCCTGTGCTGACTGTAAAACTACTCGTGCTCTAACAAGACACATGCCTTTCAATTTAAACTGTACTACAGTCAAACAGTGCTACTACACAGGAGTAATTCTCAAAGCTCATAAATGTTATGATGAAAAGCAGAGCTACATCCTGAAATAGCCTTCCTGCTGTCCCTGTACACATGTATTTACACGGACATGAGATGTAATGCTACAGATGGCATTGGATGGGATCTGAATGCATGCCTGTATGGATGAAATCCTCAAAAGATAAGTTGTCCAGATGAAAACAAATTAAATAAGCATATTTTGTTCAAAGTGTTGACACCACAATGGGCTGAGAGCATAAAGGTTAAGTATTCAAAACGCTCACCACCACTATAAAGGTCACAAAAAGTGACAAAAAAATGGGAAATATGACACTTCTTTAATATTAATTAATTATTTGATCATTTGTATTTTCCTTTGTTTCTGGGTTCGGTTTTTGTTTCAAGTTTGAATATTCACAGAGGTTTTTACATGACACTGTGGTGGTCAAAATGCAGCCTGGTCTTTTAAAACATATATTCCCGAAACAACTAAACTGCATTGTCTAACCGGTTTTGAGGTAAAAGTATTTTTTACCTACGAGGTTAATCTTTTACTTTGTTATCCTTGCTAATTTGACTAGAGAAAGGCATTTATAGCAAATTAAGTTTTGCTTGAAAAACAGCTGGAACAATTAAACCATGGTATTATGGCATTCATTTCTTTATGATGTGCCAATTTGTCATTAAATGTATTACATGTTATATTTTAGCACAATTTGTCTTTCACCTAAATTAGAAAACACATCCAAGGTACCATAAAAGACAATTAATTTTTCCCTTGGTCATCTATTGAATTGACCTAAAACCGTACAAAATAAATAATATGAAAAATTCTACATTCACGATTTGCTCATCACTTTTGAGGATAGAACTGGTTACAACACTTTTATGTTAAGTGAGAACTTTCCTTTGGGAACATCTTAAGACAGATTTGGATCATGTTACACTAAACTACATTAAACTCTAATAATTCAACATATTGGTTTATCTAGGTTAATTCACATTTTTGGGCCCGCTGTGGTGTAACACTGTGTCTGAAGCGCGACGTCACAATGACAGGGAGCAACAAACAGAACAGAACATGAGGGAATAAAAGGAGAAAAGGCTAAGTGGAGAGGAAGGAGGAGCAGGAGGAAACGAGTAGACAGAGGGAGAGGAGGGGGAGGAGGGGCGTGTCCGGGAGAAAGGCCCGGGGAGAAACTAGTCCCCAGAAACCAGACTGTCCTGACTTTGTCCTGTTATCAGCTAAAACTAGATTAAAAAATGCCCTTGGATTGTTAGTTACGGCTGAATTAAAGTCACAGAAGACCACTGTTTCTCAATGTCATGGACCCACTGTTATGCAAATGTATTAGTTTGAATGTTTCTTATTACTTTGGACTGAAACTGAAGCTGTCTGCTGTGATACCTACAGTATACGCTGAAGACTATCTGTTTATTTACCTACCAGTGGTTTATATGATATAAAGTTGATATAAAGTATGGTCAAATTCATCAGAATGTGTTGATTGATTGTATTTACTAAAATTAATTTACTAAAAGGCAGATTAATTAAACTGTTATGACCTAATCACCTAACCTTCATCTGTCTCCCCTACAGACACGCCACTGAGGAAGAAGGAAGGGGGTTGAAGGAGGGGGGGGGTTCTAAGTAAAGGGCCTCTGTAGGGATTGACAAGCCCATGAGAGGCCTGGCATTGTGTGTGTGTCACAGGGTACTGATACAGAAAAGCGAAAGGGGAAATGGAAAGGCGCTCTCGCTGGCACAGTGGAGCCAACAGCGATGGTGATTTAGGACAGGCGAGCTCTCCACTCTGACATGGAGTCAATCAAGGGCAAAATAATAAGGACGGACTATGCTCAGGCCTTTGGCTCGCTTTTGGCAACACTTTGCAGAAATACTTGCAGCTTGCATGTTTTTATTCGACAGGCTGCTGAAGCCAATATGCACATTGCCAAAGCCCGGGGGACAAGCCAGAGACTTGTAGGTATCGATGAGGCGAAACGCTCTCTGATTGTTGGGGAAAGAAGGTGTTTTTGGCTCCGATACAGTGTCCAATGTAACTTTGATTCATATCAGACCTGTAACATCGTGTTCTAATTCACCTCTGCACTATCTTTCATTTCCATTTCCTTCCTAGTTATTTTATGTCTTTTTTAATGCTTAATGTCAGTAAGGGGGATGCATGCAGAGAAGGGAGGTCACGTGTTAAAGCAGGTTAGTGGGCAGGAGAAAGAGGGACAGGTTGAGGGAGACCTAGTTGTTTTAGAAAAAAGATGGTACAATAATGTGTGACTGTGAGAGGATCTTGGCAAAGCTTTTAAGCACAGCAAAATGAATAATAATGTTCCATACCCATAAATTCAATTCTGAGAAGCTCTGCCAGCGCAGAAAGTTGTCGTGGTAAAAGGAAAGAGACAGATAGGGTCAGGTGTAATGTCCACTTTGGAGCAGATAAATCGTTTTCATGTCTTGTATACACTGAACCAGGATATAAGTTAATTAGTGCCGTCAATCATAGTGATTGACGTGTGTACCGTCCAGTAACAGACAGACAACTCAGACAGCCTCAGCTCTGTGACCCCCAGAAATTATCAACTGAAACGAAACGAAATCAAAAGCGAAGGGAGAAAAATGAACCCAAGGCAGAAGGAAAGAGAAGCCAACGGGCGGGAAAAGGCATGCGGAGACAGACGGACAAAGACAGCAAGACAAGAAGCCACATCACTTACTGCTATATTTACTAGACCTCATTTCTGGAGTACAGGACAACAGACAGAAACAAAATTATAATAGAAAAAACAACAAGATAAAAGAAAGAAAAGACCAAAAGCAGTGAGTTACTCTCCAACATAAAAACACAGTACAGTCGATGAGGCTGGCACAGCGAATGGGGGCGTTTGACTAATGGCAATTGTGCGCCTTTGTATTGATCTACCTCTTGTGTAGCACTTTGTCCCACTACTGCTGCGTACAGCTATTATAACCTTTCATATGATTTACGGAGAAATCGTCTCGGCATTCCCAATTTCCATTACTTTGCATGCATTACCGGCAGTAAAGAGAAATGCCCATACACATTATCTTCTGTCCACCCTGACCTTAAGTACTCTACACTTTGACAGGGTCCTATGTTCGTAGCACTATAAAAAAGCAGGCAGTAACAAATCAACATGGATTTGAAACGAGAGGGAAATGTTGCTTCGACTGACAGAGAGAGCGTCAAAAAGCAAAATAAAAGCACACAGATTTCAGCGGGTAGACGAGGCTTGATGGTGGGGTCAGAAATAAGCAGACGTCACATATAGTATGATATTTCCTGATGTAAAACAGTTACCATAGAAGCATTGCACATTGCTAATTTTGAACTGATTGTCCCAATTTAGGCTAAATGCCTAACTGCCCATACAATCGAAACCGAGTGACGAAACCAACAACCATTGGTAACCATTTTGTGTTATAGACACGAAATTGATTTCCCCATTTTTTTCGTGTCACACAGAACGATTTTAAAAGCAATGTAAATAATAACAAATTAGGAAAAAGAGATTTTTAAAAATATAGATTTCAGTATTCTGACACAGAACGATTTTAGAAGCAATGTATTTATATTGGTAGTATGTTTCGTGCCTGCACCAAATAATAACAAATTAAATAAATAAATACAGATTTCAGTATTCTGAGGCTCTGAGCTCCATTTATTTTCCTCACGGACGGCAAAAAAACTCCGACATTATACTATTTAAAATAAAAGGGTTAGGGTTAGGGTAAGATATTGAGTAAGAAAATGTTTTTATGAACCCCACAACTTCCGGTCTTCCAAGACCCGACTGGACAAAAAGACGTGGTGCAGGCACAAAACATACTACCAATAGAAATACATTGCTTTTAAAATCGTTCTGTGAGACACGAAAAAAATGCGAAAATCGTGTTATGGAACACGAATCAATAGATCAAATTAATTGTGTGACTATAACACGAAATGCTGTGGTTGACGAAACATGCCTAGGATACAAAGCATTAGTTTGAAATGTATGGAATACGTGTTCACTTGCTTTCTTGCTGAGAGTTATATGAGAAAAGTAATACCACTCTCATGTCTGTACGGTAAATATGAAGCTGGGGCCAGGAAACTGTTACCATTAGCGTTAACATTAGCGTTAGCATTAGCATATTAGCTCTGAAGACTGGAAGCAGGGGGACACTATTAGGCTGGCTCTGTCCTTAGTTACAAAGGAAAACGCTTTCAGTACCAATGGTTTCCAAGTAAGATAAGGCAATCGATAATACTGTATGTCAATACTTCTAGCCAAAATATGGTTTAGCGCAAAGCTTCCTGGAAAACAAGTTTTTACACGTTAGCTTTCAATTTAGTTATACAAACATAATGTGTAAGTCAATGAGCTTCAGAGGTGCTTTTTGGTGGATTCTGTTACCATCGGACAGAGCCATGCTAACCCTTTCCCTCTATTTTAAGTCTTTGTGCTAAGCTAAGCTAAATGTTTTCTGGGTGTACTTTCACACACAAGAGGGGGCACTTTCTGTAATGCCCATGTATATACTGCACACTTAACATATGTATAATGTGTTTAATCTGCCTATAGCTCTGTATAATTAGAACTTTAAGCACATAAATAATCATAATGCTTTATTAAAATCATCATTTTACAATGGCTTATAAGGTTAAGTATCATAATACTTAATAATTGCTGGTCACTCACTGACATTTTAGATTCAATGATTTTTTTCCCAATTACTTTAAGCACTCAATGACCAACTATAATGACCAGCTTGTGATGTATTATACTGAATGTGGCGGTACCTCAGGAATTGTATTACTTAAAGCACCCAATGACCACCAAGATTATGATGAATTACAATTAGTTGTATTTCACTATAATCCTTTTAATGTCAGATCACTTTGACTTGACCATTTATGTCATTATTAAATGCTTTCTAATGGGTTATGACTAGTTTTATAAATCATTAGGAATTTTTTTACGCATTAAATAAATATTTATCAACTTAATTCCTTTATGATGCATTGCAGACATGAGCATCATAGATAGTGTTATCCACTAACAAAGAGTTTTTTTTTTTTTAAATGCCAAACTATGATTTCTATTTGGTTTCACTGTTATGAGAAGCAAAACCACCATTATGAACATATTAGAGCTTAACCCTGAAACATTTCAAGCAGCATTTTTGTTAGCCACATGCTACAAAGTCAGATTTTATCAGATGATCCATGGATGCTCCGAGTGAAAACAACATTTAATGTTGTGGATTTTATTCTAATTTCTTAGTACAGTAATGTTTACAACTTTGATTATATTAACATTTGAAATGGTGGATGTGTTTGGATTTCTAGTAATGACTGTTTAAAACAATGTCAGATAAACATTGAATGTGAAGCCTCGATTGTCTGTCTTGCTAAGTAAAATCAAAGAAATATTTATAACTTTGTATAAAAGAGAGGCACAGCAAAGAGTGAGAACTCTCACCCTTGTACAATAATATATATTAACATCAATTAGCAATCAACGTTTTTGTCAACCTATACAGCACCAATGGACCATCTGCAGAGAAAAATTAACAAATGAAAGAAAAACAACTCCTCTTGTATTTATATTATGTTCATTCTCTGTCTCCTCTGTTTCCTTATGTGCATTTCTATGGATCAAGTATTTTGTGTGCAATTTACAGCAAAAAAATACAGAACTTTAAATGTAAATATGTGGTGCTTTTTGTTGAGTTGTCAATTCTGGGGTTATTTTAACCAGCTTTCTAGGGCAATCATCCAGAATGAAATGTGCTCCATGTAAGGTTAGAGCAGTGTGAAACTGAACTTATGTGTGAATTATAAAAAATAACTCTTGTTTGTTTCTGGTGGCCAGAGGAACCAGGGGAGACAGGAAGAGGAAGGGGCGGACTCTCTCTCTCTTCTCTCTCTCCCTCTCTCTCCTCTCCCTCTCTCTCTCTCTCTCTCTCTCTCTCTCTCTCTCTCTCTCCTCCCTCTCTCTCTCTCCCTTCTCCTCTCGATCAATCTACTCATCTCATCGCCCTCGTCTCAACTTCACCGCATCTCCTCTCCTCGGTCTCTCGGGTCGTCTCTCTCTCTCTCTCTCTCTCTCTCACTCACACACACACACACACACACATATACAGTCAGAGTGCTCCCTTCATCCAACCCCTCCGATGTAGCATGCAGCATCTCAGTGAGAAGGAGACAGACAAGAGCAAATGGACATACTGTAGAAACCGGCCATGACGGAGTTTTGACAGCGGTCCCCCGTATAGTCATTGGGACACCTGATGGAGGGAAAACAAGACACAGAGGGGGAGAGGGAGGCGGGGAGGGGTTAGATATACAGAGGGAAGATAAAACAGGAGGAAAGAAAGGGGGAGAAGTACACACAGACAGGAAGAAGGGAGGGGGAGGGGAGAGGGAGGGAGACATTAGAAAGCAGAGAGATGAGGGATTAGAAACAGCACAATCCACCAACTACAGAGAGAGATGACCTGCATACCGTGACATCACCGCCATCAATATGACATCACCGCTACAGTTAACACATCATCACAGTCATGAGGGTCATGTGATGGTGGGGCAGGAAGTATACGAGGGATCAAACGTACAGTCGTTAACCTCACACAAAAATAACTGCTAAGAAAGCTTCATTCTGAATGTTATTTGTATGATGATTAAGCTGCAACCTATTCCAATCTCTTATAATTTAATATGTTCATATTCATTTACAATAAAACATTAATATCAGTCTGTGTCTTCTTCTGGTTATCAGTGTATTTTCAATGCTATGAATTATAATTATAATATCATATAAAAGCTATGTTACATCAACAGCTACAAAAAGCAACTCAAAAAAGATTACATCATATGGAAAGTTGTATATTTAATTTAATGCAATAGAATTCCATTACTTTTCAAAAAGGCTTTTACTAATTTCACCCGTATAGGCATGGAATATGGAAATTGGAAAGTCCCTCACTCTAAATGTGAGTCGAGTGGAAGATCGTTACAGTAAGAAGATCATTGGCTAACATGTCAGCCAGGATATGATAAGCACCATGCAAAGATCAAGGCCTTCATAATAATGGACTATGCACAGAAAACAGTGTGTAGCATAAGCACATTCAAAACAACAGGTGCTGGATCAGAAACAAACTGAAAGCAAAATCAAACAAGCATTGGGGTTCAAACTCCCAGTCTCCCACTGTGGATATTGGATATGTCATCCACAAAAAAGCAGTAACAAAAAAGTATCTGCACACTGAATTGATTTCCACGCAATTTGATTTAATAGAGTGACGTGTCGATTTGACAAAGACCTCGTCAGAAAGACTAGCCGTCTCAAAGTACAAAAAGTAATATGTAGTATATGTACAATACATATTAACACATTATTCAGTCGGTTTTTGTGATTGTGAGAGAAACTACTCTCAAACTGGACCAATCAGAGCAGAGCTTGACAGCACTGTCTGATTAACCTATTTAGGGGACAAAGCATTTGTGAATGTTGATCAGAGCAGCTTCAAAGCAGCTTTACATTTTTGACAAGAGTAATGTACAAATCAATGATCTCATTAACATACATAATATGGAATTAGGAATACTCACTTCCTGGATATGTTCAACCATGCTTATGACCAGGGATGGGACAGTTGCTTTAAAGGGGCCTTTTATGCTCATTTTCAGGTTCAAAAGTGTACGAGTGTATGAATTAGCTGTCCGGCTCTGTTGTGATTGGTTAACCACTTAGAGATGTCTTGCTCTTTAGCCTAACTGGTATAATATGTTGTAGCCCTATCCAATATAAGCAGGAGGAACTTTGGGATTTTTGCCTTTGCAGCCCATTTACATGCACACAAACCTATATAACACACCACAGTAAAGGGAAAGCCCCCAAAAGATAATAACCCCTTCAAAAATTGCTGGGATGCCTCTCCAAAAAATAACATCTTGATGAACTGGAAAGTGCGCAAACCCTCAACTTACTGCTGTTTCACTTTTCTGCTTATCATACCAGAGAAGTGTCTAGCACCGAAAGCATTTGCTTTTAATAATGTAGGCAGCCGGTGTGAGACTCGGGTCAAGAAATGCAGCGTTGTGTGGGTATAATGCACGCCAGTAAATTGTTAGTAATTGAAAACATTTTTAAATTGTATTTCTGATAATAAAACTGATTTTTACGAAATTGTTTTGATTCAATTAAATTAAATCAGAATCAGGTCACACATTACAATTAGTATGAAGTTATAGCTGTGGTTAGAACTCGTGCCAAAACATACTAGTAAAAATGTTGATTAATGTTCCGTGCAGCAATCAGCGTATTTTGAGGTCAAGGTTTAATAAAGCTCGGGTAAGAAATCAAAGCAGTGTTTAATCATGCACATGCAGTGGTCAAGCTGTGAGGGAAAAATGAAAACAACATTCTTGCTTTGACTCACCGCACTTGTCATGACAAAAATCCTGAGATGAACCCTGTAAACTAAGCCTTATAGAAAGAATGACCTTCTGACAAATTGTGTAAAGATTTGAGAAATGTAACAATTTTCACAAGGATAGAAGTATCGGACCGACACACACACAAACACACAGGGCCCTCCACAGTGTGTGAGCATGAAAATGGTTGGAATAGGTTTTGGTATTTCTCGAGCATAAATAGCAGCAACAGTTTACATGCAGCTGCAGAATGTGCTGTTTTGTTTCTGGATGGGTGGCGAGCTGTCAGCGATACCACGGCCTGAATATGATTCATATTCAGGCAACAGCCATCAAACTGAAATGTTGAAACTAACAAGTAGGCTCTAAGCTGCGTCATAATTCATACAAAGTCCAATATATTGTGTTATTATGCTGACAGCTATTATTTTCTGTTAAATCTTATCAGATCTTTAACCCTTAAATGGGCAATCACAATATTTAGGAACATTTATTGATCTCTATCTTCTACATTACCCCCTTATGACAATGTTATTACAACTATAATTATTACACTTGTTACACCCATGATAGCCTACATCATTATAATACCCATATTATACCCATGATAAACTGTTATTACACCTTTATTACACTGTTATTACACCCATATTACACCCATGCAACACCAATATTAAACATAGTCCTCCAACTCATACGACCAAATAGGTAGATTGTTCAAGCGCTTATTAGGACCTATGATCACGTTTTCGACCTCTAGTGCTCCTGTTGACTGCAAACGCTCCGGAGGGTCGTATATTCACAAATAACCCTCTCTGGAAAATCCTAAATTGTAGGATAGTTTGGCCATTAAAATGCTTTTTGATTAGATTTCTAGTGAGAAGTGTATATTGTACTTTCAGAATCCACGTTCAGTGGATGTGTAGGATCTATAGTTTGATAGATATTACGAAGATGATTTGAGGTCTCGCCAGGAGAACGTGTAACGGCAGCGTCCCTGTAAAGTTAGCGTCAACCCTCACAGGGTGAACACAGTATTTCCGGTCTCTAACCGTATTCCCCTCACTGTCAAATGATTTTAAAATGGTATCTGCAGTACTCATCCACTAAAAAACATCAGTTTATCCTTGTTAATTACACAACATTCATTGGTTTAAATTGTGTACACTGCTTTTATGTTTTTCCCATAGAATTTTCCCTTTCGATTCTGAGAGACACATTTATTTTTTCAGAGGTTTTGATAGGCTAAAACATCGAACTACCCATAATCCTCAGCTACCGTTCAAGCTTGGTGATTGGATGTTTTAGCCGCAATGCACGTTGGGATATGGTGTTTATGCGATATGAAATCCGAAAACATTTTTTTTTTTAAATAATACTTTATTCCGAGTGTGCTTGCTTTTCTCTTTGAAAGTCATCACATAACGGCATTGTAATACACGGTTCGGCTGCATTAAATATTACACATCTGCCGTAGTTCTTTATTTATAGAGCCCTGATCAGAAGACCTTTGGACAAACTGGAAGAACTGCCACGGAAACTGAATACGTGACGTGGATCATAAATATATCAGCAATTAAACATTGTATTTACACCATAACGGTGCAGAGCTGATAAAAAAGGACTTGTAGTTTTTAAAGATATTACTGATTTTCTTTGAATATAAGAATGTAAATACTGAGTTGAGAGAATAGTCAGGGGTTTTGAGTGATGGGAGACACATCTATGGATTCAGAATTTCAATAGCTTACCATTAAATGACGGATATACCTTTCTGTCTGTGATGTTTTACAAATCAGATATGAATGTGTATACACATTCATATCTGATATATTACATTATATATACATTATATCAGCTATAATATTTGTGAAATATTATAGCAATATCCTGTACAATGATGTTAAAACATGAATAAAACGACACATCTTCAGATGTTATACATACATAAGTGTCCTACACTAATAATACAAAGTTATTATGGCATTGTATGCTATGTGTTATTTGTAACATCTTCAGAAACTACCTTTCTAACTCCTCATGCAGTTGACTGTTACAGGTCTATACAGGTTCATGGTACAATGCATAAGCTTCAAATCGAGAGACTGAAACTGTATTTTTCTATACCGTTCTGGTTTAATTTCACAATAAAGTTAATAGTAATTATTATGTTCTGGGCTGGACCCGTTCGAGTCCAGTTTTGGATAGTCTGCCGTGGTTACATTCCATTTCAAAGAGCTGTTTGACGCTCAGCGTAACCTTGTCGCACTGCCACTCCAACATCCAATCACAGAGCTTGAGGACTAATCAGGGGGTTTGTAAAGCACAGTGGATGTTGTAGTCCCAAACTATAGCTGAGGATTCTGGGTAGTGTAGTGTCTTCGGAAACTCTGGAGTGTCTAAACTCAGAAAAAACTATTTGTTTCTCCAAATCGAAGGTTAAAAACACAAAAGCATTGTACACTATTTAAACCAATCAATATTGTGTAATTCACAAGGATAAACTGATGTTTTTTAGTGGATGAGTAATGCAGATATCACTGTGTGTAATCATTTGACAGTGAGGGGAATATATCCGGTTTTATTATGAAAGCTTAGAGACTGGAAATACTGTTTTCACCCTGTGAGGGTTGACGCTAACTTTACATGGACGCTGCGGAAAGACGTAGTATACACGTTCTCCTGGCCAGACCTCAAATCATCTTCGTAATATATATCAAACTATAGATCCTACACATCCACTGGACGTAGATTCTAAAAGTACAATATACACTTCTCGCTAGAAATCTAATCAAAAAGCATTTTAATGGCCAAACTATTCCACAATATAGGATTTTCCAGAGAGGGTTATTTGTGAATAAACGACCATCCGGAGCATTTGCAAACAACGGGAGCATGTTGTTTCTTACACGACCACTAGAGGTGCTACACTTTAAAACGTGACTGTGGGTCGCAATAAGCTGCTGAACAATCGATCTATTTGGTCGTTTTTTGTAGGAGGACAGGCTGTAATTACAGTGTTATTACACACATGTTACACATGGATACAGTCAAATGACTGCATTTGTGAGGATACATGATAAGCCGGGTTAAATGAATCCACAAGAGGCCCTCATTTCAATGTAATGTTGAGAAAATAAAGTAAATAAATATATTTGGGAGTGATTCAAATCCTAAAATGTCTTGAATTATGAGTTATAATGAGTATCATGGCTTTTACCCAGCCAGGCGTAATTGATCCAATCTCTCTATTGCTATATTTGATAGTAGATCAGCTTTTACTGCAGTGAAATGAAAAGAAGACATGACATCTCCTCCAACTGCAGTGCACATTACACTGGAGATGAATCACAGCAGTTGGTGAACCACAGTGTTATGATATCATGGGTGTGGCTCCGTTACAGTCATTACAGCTCTCGGGCTCTAATAGCTGTATTGTATTTATTACGGTAATTTAGAGTCTGGTCAACAAAAGTATCCAGTTTTAAAAGGCAAAGGGCCTGCGTGTGATACTGCCCATGTAACTGACCGGGTATCCTTTTCTCCTCTTTCTCACCACTAAAGAGACAACTTGCATTTTGAATCAATTACGGCAAAAACCCTCGGAAGAGCCCACTCAGCAATTTCCCATAGAGTTATAAATAGAGCAGAGAGAAAGAGAGAGGGGGGAGACACGAGGAGCAGAGGCAGCCTTATGCCGGCAGAGCTTTTACTGTATATCATTTCCCTTCTTTCCTCCCTCCACCCTTTCTTTATCTGCACATGCTCTCCTCCCCTCACCCCCCCACACACGACTGTACTGCTCCGAGAACAAGCACAGAGGCAAAATAAAATCCGAAACACCTTTTGTTTCAGAGTGAGAGCAAAGCCGGGGATTCAGTTTGATAGATTCATTATGCAAAGTCTCCATAAATATGAGGAATAAAAACACAGACAGCTGTGGACATTAGGCGCAGGCATCGATACTAGACTGTGCCATTTGTTGATTACAATAGATTAAATTAACTTCATTGATTCAAATGGGGAATCTATAAGTCTCTATCAATCTATATCTGGGAATACACGATCTAATGTTGCTTCCAGACTGGAGTCGCGCAACAACATTAAGATGAATGAGAGCTATGTGCGACTCTACACAGAAAGCTATATGGTGGGCTGAAGGCAGCATAGAGCACACTGAGTTTTCACTAACAGCAGCTCGCCAGGGGGCATGTTTGTATGTCCTGATGTTCACTTCAACCTCCACTCTGTTTTATCCAGGGTGCCTTTCTTTATGGGCTGTCCTCCACTATAACCTACAGACTCCATTTTGCAGTTCCTCCTTTAGGGGATTATACGTTTCCATGGTCGGCACAAAAGGAGCTTCCAAATACCACCTCAACTTTCAGGGATAACAATCTGCTGCGTGCAGGAGCCTCGCAGTGATGCAACAGCAGCAGGATCGTGAGTGTGTGAGCGTAAGTGGGGGTCTACATATCTCTCTGAAGAGAACAAGCCCGGGCAGACAGTCTATAGACAGTGGTCTTATTTACGTCCTGTTTCCACTGGGTCTTACAGACAGGCCAACAAAGGATGACATAGCTGAGGAGGAACTGTAACTCTCTGGGAGCTGCTACATCTTGATAGCCCTGCTGAAGCTTCTTGAAATATGCAGTGTATGTAGCACCATGATGCACAGAAGGTTGTAATTCTGCCCATTTTGCAGCCCTAAATTGCTATATATGCATGTAGTAATGAGTGTACAGTATGCACCCTCTCGAACAAAGTTTTCTGCTTGTCAGCACCATGAAAAAAAAATCCTGATTTATCCTTCAGCAATGACCGGGAGGTATATCAGATGAGAGATAGAGAGAAAGGCAGAGAGGGGAGGGGAGGAGAGGGGAAGCAAGGGAGATAACTATATATATATATATATAGAGGTAGAGAGAGAGAGAAAAATGGAAATGAAGGAACAAAGAGTGTAGATCTGACACCAAAGGATCTAAGGAAGGATTTCTAGCAGATACATCCAATTGTACAGGAAGCAGAACAACAAAACTCTTGATCATGAACGACTATACGCGCCATCTGTTATCCACGCTGTCAGGGGAAGTGTTTGTTACACGTCGACAAAATGACCCCGCATGTATGGCAAGATGGAACTTAAAGGTAACTCCCTCCAGTTTAGAAGATGTTCATTTCGCAAAGTGGGAAACAAAGCATTTTTCTCGGCTGAGGTTAATGCAAAGCTTTGGTTGCATATAGCGTTTGTGTTACATTGTGCTCACAGACAATGGCCTGCTGCGCCTCTTATTGTGTGCATAGTTACCAGATAATTGCTAGTATGATGTCATTTGCCTCCTCTATTACATTAGTGTAAGATGCTACAAACTCCAGTTATCTTCAATGTAACCAGAGGTTTACTGTCATTATATCCAGTGTCAGAAATGAAGGAGGGCAAAGGGCGAAAATGCCCCAAGAAAATATGACAAGTTTATGCTAATAAATCCTAATCCTACACTCAACCAGCATTTTATTTTTATTAAATTAATTGAATTGCCATTTTGTCTCATTCATTAAACCTAGACATTTTATCTGGGCTTATTACACGTTGAAAACAACAACCTTACGCACAAAATAGTTTTTTGAATTTTGAAGTGACTACACATCTTGTATCTTGTGCTGCCTATAACACTCGACAGTAAAGGTAAAACCCCCAAAAGAATAATGTGGCCGCTTTAATTTCCAACACTGGTTGTATACCACATGGCCAACATGCTTGAACTGTAAGTGGGGACATGTTCATATAAATAAATGTCTGTTCATCTTGGAAATCAGTGAATATATAGCAGTCTGGTAGCCCTTTCCTGGGAAGAATCCTCCCACTCACAGGAAGTGCTGCGTTTTATGTTAGCAGTTTATTTCAAATAAACAGCAAAAGGAGGACTAGATACTTAGCAAGCAGTGAACCCTGTTAACAGCTCCTGTTCTGCAGCAAGGCAGAAATAGCTGTGGCATTTCCATTACTACATTTCAGATCTAGTTTGCTGTGTATGTGATCCCTAGTTTTCCTAACGTCCTGTTTCCTCCCCACAGGGACAACGGAAAACATGGCGACACAAACAGTTACAGCGCAGAGGCAGAAAAGAAAGGGAGGACTAATGTTTTCCCAGCCTTATCTGCCAAACAACATAGCGTATCTTGTCACAAAGTCAAAGTTGTTTTGCTAGTCTTGGTAGTCCTGCATTCACTGCATGTGAACGCAGCACGGGGCAACACCAAGTTTCAGCTACAACGTCATAGTGCAACCTACCAACAGCAGGATAAGTGTGACGCATTGATATCAATATTGGTATAGACAGTAGATGTGTTCATTCAGGGGGGAGGGTTTGATTCATTCACATATAAATAAAAAAAGCCTATATAGTCCCCACATATATGAGAAGAGAATATCTTTGATCCAAGCATTAACAGGAAGAAGGGCTGAACTAAGAGAAAAATCACAATTACTAATATGTCTGCTACTACACGATGGACAGCTCCATGGATTTCTCAATTTACAGCACAGATAGGCTTGATACGTATATCAGAGCCATGGTTAGGGCCATAGAATCTTACTTAGTTAATAGGCTAACAAGAGGCCTACATTCCTGTCATTTTGCTCATCAAGAATTTGGCTCGCCCTCAAATTGCTTGCAGTTGCGAGTACGTAAGCAAATAAGTAATACAACTACAGCAAGTTTTCCAAATTGAAGGGAGACAACTTAAAAACAGATGGACATGCATTAATTATGCAAGTATCACATTTTAAAATGCAGTGTGACTGTTGCAGTCATTTTTCAGTAAACAGTAAATTATGGATTCATTTTCACACAAACTCACCGCTGACAAGGACTTTTGCTATTTTCCTAACTTACCCACAATCCCCTGCTGGATAAAGCATTGTAATACATTACAGATAACTCTCAATCTTGGCAGCTAGCTATAAGGAATTCTCAATAGAGTGGCAAAGTCACGCCCATCTACTTCCGGTCCATGGGACCTTATTTCGGAAAAAAAGTCAATGAAGACAGAAAGCTTATCTTTCGATCCTGTTTGAATTGTGCCATGAATTACACATATGATGTTTGTCAATCTTAACAAATCATTTCCATGTCAAAAAGTCACAGTTTGTCATAATACTGTTGAAATATAAGACTATGAAAAATCTGCAACTAGAAAGACTACACATCCCAGAGTCGCGTAAGTGATGTCATAACTGATGTCACAATTGTTTTCCTCCACCAAATAAGAGATAGCTAAGATAAGATAACTTTAACAAGATGCCTGTGTGCTTAGTACCAGGTTGTTATCATACCAGTAATGGGTCTTGCTCGTTCTTTCGCTTCCCGTCTGATTAAAGGACCAGGAGTGGCTGGATCAAGTTAGCTACCTAGCTAGTAGCAAGCACGTTAGTTAACATTACAGTCTTAGCCTTGTCATTTTTATTAGCCTTAACATGAAGTGACATTAAGTAACCCAAAATGTTAAACAGTAAGAGTAGTAGTCATATTTTGTGAACCCTTTGAAGAGTAATGTCACACTGGTGTGATCATTCTTAATACACCATTTAAGCCCGGGGGAGAAATGCTAACGCTAACGCTACATTAGCATCGGCGATCTGTTCTACTTCATTTTATCTGCACAAATGGTTGACATTAAACATTAAAAAGATCAGGCAGGCAGGCAGGCAGGCAGGCAGGCAGGCAGGCAGGCAGGCAGGCAGGCAGGCAGCAGGCAGCTTTGCATGACATTCTTCTGGACGTGTTTCATTGTGTTGATAGTGAGGGTAGACAATCCCTTTTTTGACAAGACAGTAGTGACGGCCATAGTGTATTGTTGTGCTAGTCTGCGAGACCAGAGATGTAGTTCATTGAGCGTTTCACACACACAAATGTGTTGTCTTCACAGTTTTGCGACACATTTTTATTTTTTTGACTTACAAAATTATCTTTTAAATTGACAAACTTCATATGTGTAATTTACGGAGCCCCCTATGGGACATGGAGAAGGGAAACAAAATTATTTGAAAAAAATAATAATAATAATGTTTTGCGAGATCTCGCAAAACCTTTCATTTAGCTCAATGTACTTCCTGGTCAGTTCGGCTGCTACGGCAACACAGAAACCACAACAATGGAGTGGTTCATCGATTTTACTTTGAGCTTGGCCTTAAATATAAAGATATCAAATCAGTGCTTGTCAATAGGCACGGGTTTCACACATAGACTATATATATAAAGGGTTTCACATAAGTGTAGACACCTCAAGAGAACACTCAGAGCGAGGGACGTGGCACAATTCAAACGGGATCGAAAGATAATCTTTCTCTCTCCATTGACTTCAATACATAATTTTTTTCCGAAATAAGGTCCCATGGAGCTCCCCCGGAAGGGGAGAGACTTCACCACTCTATAGACTGTCAATGTGGTTGCTTAGTAACTAACTAGCATAGCTGCTAACCGTGGCTAATAACAGATAGTTGTGAGTGAAAATGAATAAGTTAATTAAGTATAGGCACTTGATAAAACTATAGTCCAATAACTCTTTTGAGGTATTCAATCAAAACTTCTCCACTCTTTGCTTTATGAGGTGCCCTCAGCATCAGGGGCGGCGCCAGGGGGGAGCTAGGGGGTGCTGAAGCACCCCCCAGGATTGCCAAAGCACCCCCTAAGCACCCCCAAGAAATGTTTTTTGTTTTGTTCGAAAATAATAATAATTGTTATTAAATTAATTTTTATTAAATTAATATTATTGATTACATCAATGCAAATGTGAAACAAACACATTTTTGACCAAAAACATAAAGCCAACACAGGTGATATGATTAGGCCAATGGCCAGCACCGATTCGATTTTTGACCTACCCATAGGCTAAATGACTTTGTGACACTTGAGTGACTTCCTGTTAGCTAGAGCGCCAACTTATTTGCTAACAGCAAAGTGAAAAATTGATCGTTTTTTAGTCCTTAAACGTCCACCTGTGGACACTCAATCAAAACCACCTGAAAGCGAGAGGGATTCTGCACATAATAGCATAGCCTCATGAGTACAAGTAGCTTACTTCTGGGTCTCTGTGTTTCAGTCAAGCTCTGCTCTGTGTGTGCGTGGCACGAGCCATTTTGTGTGCGTGCGCGAGCGAGCGAGAGAGCTCACGCACCGGTGGGTAGGCCTATCTACTGGAGATCGTTGTGGTTAGCATCTGGTGCTAGCTAGCCAAGCTAACGGATATAAGGAGCTTTTTCAACAACAAGGTGGAGGGAGAACTCTCTCCTGTCAGACTGAGAGTCTCAGATAACCTCAGCTCAGGTGAAGTAAAGGACTCTCAGTGTTTAGATAGTTATCTTTAGTCTAGTTATCTCAGTGGGTCTCAAACGGTTTGTTTTAAAAGGGGAGTTGTAAAATATCTATAAAGAAATAGAAAATCTGTTTACAGTTCTGTTTCATCTGGGTGTTGAGGGATGTATCCATAGATCTCTTCAGGTTGCTCTCAAAGTGCACCAGATTGATGCTTTTAACTTCAATATTTAAAAAAAACCTTCCCGGGGAAGCATGCCCCCGGACCCCATTAGAGGAGGTGAGGTCCCTCCTAGAGGACGTGAGGTCCACTCCCCACTTGTACAAATAGCACTTTAGCCCTGCTTACACCTATATGCCGTGAGCTGATTATCGAGCCTTCATTGTAACAGTCGCGGGTGCACTGTGTGTGTGTGTGTGTGGGGAGTGTTGCAGTAGAAAATTCAACTGTAGCGCTGGTAATGTTTGAGCACCCTCTATGAAACGTCAAGCTACCCCACAGTAGGGGTTTCACAACTACCAATATTTACTAGTCGACACGTTTTTCAAAATAGCAGTCGACTAGTCGACACGTCATAATAAAGACACACAAAGAGAGGTGTACAACTGTATTTTATATTGGAACTCATACAGTTACATTAAACACTGCATTTTAATTTGTGTTACATGGCTGAGTAAATAACAAACAGTAACTGGACTCACCAAAATCGACAGCAAAAAACTCTGTTTACTGAAATGCCACGTAAATCCAGTGCGCAACAGCGCATTGCGCAACACTTTACTTGCTGTCCTCCACGATAACGTCCACCTTTCCAGATTTTTGGTTTGCGTTGAGGAACACCAACGCATCGACATGTGGGGAAGGAGGCTTGACCGCTTTCGGGTGACAGTGTTGCCTGCCAGGGAAAAAATCCTCTCACTCGGGGTGCCTGTGGCTGGAATTGCCAGGTAGCTCCTCGAAAGCTTGGCTAAACGGGGGACGCGGTGCACATTTTCTGCCCACCACTCCAGTGGGTTATCCATTGTGGGGATATGCAGTGTCCGCTGGCAGTAATCCCGTAGCTCATCATCCGCATCACTGTTGACCCGTTTTTTTGCTGCTCGTCTGCCTCTGTCCTGTGCTGACGCCGGTCCGTTGCTCACTGGTGCTAGCATTACTGCTAGTGCTAGCTGTCGGCAGCGGGTGTCTCATCTTCAGATGGTTGTGCATAGCAGATGTATTTTTGTTGTACTTCAGTACAGCTGTACACAACTGACACTTCACTGTGGAGTTGGTTACATCTTTGTTGAAGTACTGCCATACATAAGAATGTCGGACGTGTTTTGGAGCATTTTGCAGCACCTCGTTTACCTCCATTTTTTTCACGACTAGTTGACTAGGGCCTACAGCGCCGACTAGTGGTAAAGGTAGTCGACTAGTCGACTAGTCGATTAGTTGGTGAAACCCCTACCCCACAGCACCCCCTAGAGTTAATCTCTGGCGCCGCCACTGCTCAGCATGCAGAGCATTTCATGGTGACATGCCAACAGGGTGACCGACACATGCCCCTTTCACACCAGCGCTTTTTCAGCTCCGGCTCGGAGCTGGAGCCTGAAAAGCGCCGGTTTTTCCTGTTCACACCGCAGCGGCGCCGGTTCTTAGCTCCGGAATCGGGTTCACTTCCAACTCCAAAAAATTGTCGGTCTAGAGGCAAGAGCTTCGGAGCTAAGAGGTGGCGTCGCTTACGTCTCTCTTACGTCGAGGCGTGCAGGAAACTAAACCCTCCTCCCCTGAACATGGGTCGACTGTCATGCCTGCCTACAAGCAGTAGTGCTTATAAACACACTTTATAAAGTCAGGCAACACTAACCAGGCTTCGTGTGATTCTGTTTATTTGTACCTTACTTTGACCATCCGTTCATTGTTATTGATCATTGTGGAGGGAGGCAGACGTTTTGTTTTGTATTATAGCAGCTATCGGATGGAATCAATACATGGGCTGCACAGGTTGTCGTGTCCGACTATCACAAGTAGAATCATAATAAAAATACGCCGGTAAAATGTGCCTGTAGAAAACGGTTTATGCCACAATAGGATAGCAATAGCAAGTAGCAGGCGCGCCGGATTCATTTTAGAAGTGGGGGGGCCAAAAAAAGTGCGTGTGTATGGCCCAATCCCAAACCACGCCCTACACCTACACACACACCCTCCGTGACGGAGTGAACTCCGTGGAGTGACATATGAGGCTCCCTCCTGTCAGATGGAGGGAGTAAATACAGCAGCAAGCTTTGGGACAAACTCCCCTCTCTCTGGCAGAAACAGGAAATGCGTAACTGTATGTAGGACTAACAACGGTTTCAAATCAGCATCTCTTAGACAAAAAATGTAAATGAATAACTCAAATAAAACTCCAAACATCTTTGGTTACTTTTTTGTAAAGCTCTTTTAGTTTTAAACCTGATGTTTATAAGCTTCTTAGTTTTTGCAATAGTCTGTAAATATACACAACTTTATAATAAAATGCACACATTTACCTTTTTCTAGACTAAACACAGGTATGATCCTAAGTTAAAAAAATATGAGGTCATCATGAGGTTGTTAACATCGCAATTTATCACTATCGTTTAGTGATTTTGCAAAGAATGAACCACTCTCTGTTTTTGTACCATTCTGCGTTGAAGTACCTTCTCTTTGCTCAAATAATCTACTAGCGGTCTCCTTTTTTCCGATAGTTAGCTGTACAGCTTTACCCGCCTCAATGTCCCAACAACAAACCTCCATGCAGTCGGAACCAGCCTGTTTCGATTCAACGGCGGCGGCGGTGGGGGCGGCGGCGGTTTTGACAGTTTCTGCGGCCGCAGAGCTGCTGCTTTTGGGTTCATCTGGCTTCGCTGTTTCTATGATTGAAGAAGGTCCAGGCTCCGGAGATGTGGATGTCAGGGATGTGACCTTCCAGTTGTTACATTTAAGTTTAGATTGACTGTATTAGTTTTCTTCTGCGCTGGTTCTTCTGACATGTTTGCAAGTGTATATATTATTTCTAGGTTAACGGCTGACACACACAGAACAACGTAACAAATAAAGTAAACAACGTAACAAATAAACAAATCTAAGCTTTTTTATTGGTTGTAATTTACATGGATACATTTGAATGGTGTGACAATGTCCTATTTGATTGGGTTGAAATGTACATATTCTTCCTGTTATGTCTGCCTGCTTTATTTTACCTAATGCAAAGTGACCTGCTCCATCGAAGTCAGTCGCATTGACCCGAAGACATATTTTGATTCCTAGCTTTCTAATGATATCAGGATTGTTTTTGTACTCCAAATATTAAGCAAAATATGTCACATTATATAATGACTGTTACAGAGTCATCATTTTGAGAAAAAGGCCTTTAAAGTTTTCTCTTCTCTGGAATCCATAATTTCTCATCATCAATCATCATGATTGATTATTAGCGGAGCAAATGATCAAAATACTACGGAGGAAAGATATTTTCGTTTGGATTACTGCACTCACGAGAAACACCGGCTGTTGTTATGGCTGCTGTGACGTTAAGCTACTCCGTTCTCCGCTTGTAATTATGCCGTCACAAGCTTCAAAGTTGTAGGCCTATTTATCATCTGAATTTGCCGAAACAAGTTTAATATTCTGAAACCCAAGACTTTGCTTATTTGAAATCAGATAAAAACAAACTGTAACGGACAGTAAACGTGTTATCTATGATTACTATACACCTTACATTAATAATTTCAGCGGGAGGGAGGGGGGCGGCGCTGAGGAACAGCAGAGTGGCGAGAGCTGTCATCTTCCCTTTACAAGCTTCAAACATGCCTGTAGCTAGTGAGATTGAATATAACCAGGGCTGCACATAACTGGTGCGCATGCGCACCTCCGCCAAACAAAGAGCACCGGGTCATTTCAAACAAAGCGCATTTGCGTACCAACATTGAGAGGGAGAGAGGGAGAGAGAGAAGAGAAAAGAAAAAATAGAGGAGAGATGAGAGATGAGAGAGAGAGAAGAGAGAGAGAGAAGAGAGAGAGAGAGAAAGATATTTGCGAGTTGCATATGAACCATGATATGAACTCAGGGCCGGCCCGTAGCCCTGGCTAGATGTTCGCCTAGGGCGCCAGATCTGAGGAGGTGCTGCGTTCTGGGAGGGAAAAAAACATTTTGACCGTTGGGGCTCATCCTAATTTTCAGCCTTGATGTAACAATATTCACAATGAAGTAAATGTAACACCCTTTTCACCCCAGTTCCACCTTTCATTTGCCCTGTACGATGGGCGCTGTAAGTGATGAAAATGGGGGATGTTGGCTTATCTGGCGCCCGCAGCTCACAGACAAAATGCGAGGGAGAGAGGGAGGGTGGTACCAGCGCTGTTATTATAATCTGGTACCGTGCTAGCTGCTCTAACGGAGATAAGAAGAAGATGTTTCTACAATAATGTGGAGGGAGAGTCCTCTCCAGTCAGACTGAGAGGCTGATAAGTTAACTACAGCTCAGTGAGGTAAAGGACTCTTAGTCTAAGTTCAAACGGTTTGGTCACAATTTATGTAAACACATATTTCCAAGGCACTCCTTTGTAATTATTGGGATAAACAGGTTTTAAATCATTCCAATGTATACTATAGGACAGTAACCAAAAATATCCTTTAAAACTGGAGAGATAAAAAAAAAATGCATAAATAAATAAATGTTAAGGTAAAATAAGATATGAATGAACAACACAAATAAAATAAGTTACATTAATTTGTTATTGGCTATGGTAGGCTATTGGTTATGTTCACATACTTATTTGATTACATCCACTTGTCTAAGATGACAACAGAGACTTTCGACCCAAAACCAGCTGTTGACTTGTGGATGCAAGCAGCTAATCGCAGACTCAACCAGAGAGAAAGTAGTAGGCCTACATCATCAGCTACCATATCTGACAGAGAGGAAGACAGTGAGGAGAACAGTCAGGAGGGTAGTGATGACAGCTTGTAGGATTACTGGTCGTGCTAATGTTGTCTTGTGTTCACCTCTGCATGTGTGTTCTGTGTTCACCTCTGCATGTGTGTTCAGTGCCGTGTGTCTGGCAAATAAAGTCAAGACCCCTCAAAAGTTACGGTTTATTTCATTGTAAGGATGAGCACCAAGCAACATCTCCAGGTGCTCCTTTGAGAACCAGGGCAAAAAAGTTATGTGCACCCCTGGCTATAAGAGTTATCAATAATGTTGGATATCTTGAACACACTAATGTATTATTTTTGAAGTCACACATATTGAAGTTCATTCATCTGGTTAAATTTAAAACGGCACAAATCATGTACAGAGCCAGACATAATCTACTTCCTAGGAAATTAAAAACACTGTTCATAGACAGAGAGAGTGGGTATCATTTGAGAGGAAATCTACATTTTAAACAACTCAAGGTCAGAACAACTCTGAGAAGTATGAGTTTAACAATCTGTGGGGTGATTTTATGGAATGGTTTGGAGCAGGAGTTAAAACAAAGCACAAGCATAATTCAGTTTAAAAGGATGTACAGAAACACTTTTTTGGAAAAATATGAGAATGAAGAAAGGTGATTGAAGACGAGAAATTATTGTATATGTATGTATACGTGTAAATCTAAGTAGGAATAACTTGCATAATGATTTAAAGGACAATCATTGATCAAGTAAGGGGTGGGAATTAATAAGCATTTGCTTCCTCCTGCTCCCTTTAGGACACATATGATTTATTATTATTATTAATATGAAGACTTTTTTTGTTTTTTTTGTTGAATATACAAATGTTACCATGAATGTGGATAAATACTGTATTATAACAAAATTATAACACATTTGTTATTTGTTATTTTTGAATCTGTTCGAAATAAAGACTGAAAAGAAAAAAAAAAAGAAAAAAAAAAAATCTGCTGCTGCGAAAATGTGGGGCAGGGCTGAAAAGTGGGGGGGCCAATGCCCCCCCGCTTCCGGCGCCCTTGGCAAGTAGTCAGTTTAGCTTCGGTTGCTATGCTAACATCACCCATTTTATACCAGAGAAACTTTCATAACAGCGTTGTGATACCAAACAGCGTCAATTCAGACTGACACACATTCACTTAGGCTAAGGGGAACTGGGGATATGTATCAGCTGCTTGTGTGAGTCGGACAGTGAATACTTTAGAGCGGCCGCAGCTGTGTGAGCTAACCGGGAGCTAACGGATGAGAATAAACTCCCGTGGAAGAGCAGCCAACACTGCAGCGGTCGGTAAATGCTGCAGAAACACATTAATAAACAATGAACCACGGCACTCTGGAGCAAAGTATAAGGTTGGAGAAGTCGTTATTCAATTTAATCTGGCTTCGTGTGATTAAAAGCAACACGATCATCGACCCGACGCAGTTCCCCGTTGTTGTTGTTGTTGTTGTTGTTGTGAGCGCCGTAATGCCTTTGGGGAGCAAATCAGCGATGTAAACGGTGACGTCATGACGCAGCAGCGGCAGCACCAGTCGGGTGCTGGGCGGTGTGAACAGAGCGGGAGCAGAAAAGGGAAACCGGAGCTGAACCAGAAAAGCTCTAGCTCGGAGCTAGAAAGGGAAAAGCGCTGGTGTGAAAGCCGCAACAGAGGCAGCAGCTGATATTCTACGTCAGCGGGACGTCCTTTATAACTTCATATCCCTGTGAACTTCCTCTGAGGGATACAGTGCTCTGCAGAAACGATTTTCATCTACAGAAATCAAATCAACTGCCATGCTACACAAGCTAGCTGTTTGCTTACCCAGCATAGACCAATGTAGATGTCATTTGTATCTCATGTTAAATCGTATGGGCTCATTACTTTATTGGTTTATTAAATGCATAGTTTATTAGAATTAGCTACAGCATTGCATAAGTTATTTTTCCTGTGGTCCAAAAACTGTTTTCATATAGGGACAACACAACTTTCATCATAACACAACAATTGTATAGAAATGTATAATATTGAATATTACAAATTAAATCTGATTGTGTACTATCATCATCAACACACCTCTCTCTGTTACGTTTTTTCTGTTAACACAAGCATTTTCGCGGGTTGTCACAAGAACACCTCTCACTCCGAACTAAAATATTCAACCCAGTCTCATAAAAAAACATGTAATAACTACGTTGGTCCACAACGTAGGACGTAGTATTTATACAAAAACGCCTCTGAAATTGTAGGATCCCTACGTTTTTTTCACCATTCATTCCAATGGCTGGCGTCTATGTCACGTGATCTTCACATTTCTCCCTGCAGAAAAAAAAAACATGGCCGAACTTAGTTTTATTCTCAGTGTAAAATGCCTATTTTAAAGTTAGTTTGGCCATTAAAATGCGTTTTAATGTCATTTGATGCGAGAAATATGAGTTGTTATTTCAGATTATGTGTGCAGTGGATGTACATGATCTTTAGTTTGCTAGTTATTACGAAGATTACTTCAGGAAATTGTGTCGATACAACGTTTTCATTGTTACCAAGGTGGTTGCTAGGGACGCTGCTATCGATATTATTTCTGTTATGTTGTGTAACAGTTTAATGGTGTAATCTTTATTGCTACCCCCTTCCCCGTCAATGTATAGTGTTGGTCCACAGCGCAAACGTATTAGTTTAACAAAATCCGCATCTAAAATTGTGGCATAGATACGTTATTTTCCCCTGTGCAATTCCAGTCTCACATCTCACAGCACATCGTCATAAACAAATACCGGAAACAGACCGAAAACACTTTATTCCGAGTGTGCTTGCTTTTCTCTTTGGAGGTCATCACATAACGGCATTGTAATACACGGTTCGGCTGCATTAAATATTACATATCTGCCGTAATTCTCTATTTATAGAGCCCTGATGAGAAGACTTCTAGACAAACATGAGGAACTGCCGCCAACACTGAAAACGTGACATGGATCATAAATATATCAGCCATTAAACAACATCTTACATTTATTTTTCACACAATACGTCTCCTTGCAGTATCAACACTAATTTGGCTGACTTTTATATTTGATCCAATTGGTAGATAGGCTGTATTTACACCATAAAGGTGCACAGCTGATATAAAGGGACACCTAGTGGTTAAAGCATGTTATTGCATTTCATTATTTTTATTATTAGATATTAATAGGATCCCTATAAAGTATATTCATTACTCGTTATTCTCTACTAATAGTTCATTAAAGACTGTCAAGCCTTTCAAGATTTCAAGATTTTCTAAGGTTTATTGACATATCATATTCACAAACAGTGTAGTTATGCAATGAATGAAAAACGTTGTGTATACCTCCAGCAATGTTAACTATGTTGAAGCACTTATTTTAACTGATATTATACATATGTATTATACTCTTATATAAGAGGTATGTAGATAGTATAAGAAATGTGCAGAATACGACAGTTTAATGGTGGAGGTACACAAATATTAATAGATGTCTTGTAATGCACTGTTGAGGAACCTGCAACCAAAGTTTTTCATCTCCGGCCTTGTCAGGTATTGAACAATCAATAAATAAAGAACACAGAATTATTAAATATAAAACACAGAATTTGTGTGATTATACTAAATGATTTACAAATAAACACCACTGCATATTTACAACTGTTACACATGCTGATGTAACGCAAATGTTTCCAACTTGGGATCAATAAAGTATATCTTATCTTAAGATGATCGATGGCTACTGCCATATTTGCCTCTGAACCTTGACAAGTGCATGTTTCAGGCTTATCAATTAACAACAGGAGGGGTCACAAACATAAGACCAGCTGTTAAATAAAGCTCCTCTGACCTTAGCTGGCATGTGGGTAATGCTACCCATTATGGGCACAAGCAATTTTCACCCATTTATTAATTATATGTTTTACATTTGAGTGTTTCCTATCCCCTAAACCTCCAGGGATGTACACAGTTTAATACTGGCCACTTCTTATTATGGGAAATACGAAAACGTCTTTTAGAACTACAACTCCCAGAGGAGTGCCATAGAGCATGTTGCGAAACACAATAGCCAGCATGTGTAGTTCTGGGGACGGGGTGGACCCGTTCAAATCCAGTTTTGGACAGTCTGCCGTGGTTCCATCCCATTTCAAGTGCTGTTCGACGCTCGGCACACTCTCCAATCACAGAGCTTGAGGACTATCACGGGGTTTGTCAAGCGAAGCGGAGAGAATACTTACTTCCGGGTGTAATATTCTGTAAAGCAAATGAGCTGCTCCGACCCTCGGTCCTGACGGACTCCAACTTGTGTTTATTAATCAAACAAATAAATAAACACAAGGATAATTATGTGTTATTGTTGAGTAAATGGAGAATTGCACAGGGGAAAATAACGTATCTATGCCACAATTTTCGATGCAGATTTTGTTAAACTAATACGTTTGCGCTGTGGACCAACACTATATATTGACGGGGAAGGGGGTAGCAATAAAGATAACACCATTAAACAGTTACACAACATAACAGAAATAATATCGATAGCAGCATCCCTAGCAACCACCTTGGTGACAATGAAAATGTTGTATAGACACAATTTCCTGAAGTAATCTTCGTAATAACTAGCAAACTAAAGATCATGTGCATCCACTGCACACATAATCTGAAATATAAACTCATATTTCTCGCATCAAATGACATCAAAACGCATTTTAATGGCCAGACTAACTTTAAAATAGGCATTTTACACCGAGAATAAAACAAAGTTCGGCCATGTTTTTTTTTTCTGCAGGCAGAAATTTGAAGATCACGTGACATAGACGCCAGCCATTGGAATGAATGGTGAAAAAAAACGTAGGGATCCTACAATTTCAGAGGCGTTTTTGTATAAATACTACGTCCTACGTTGTGGACCAACATAGTTATTACACGTTTTTTAGTGAGACTGGGTTGAAATATTCCACTTGGAGCAAGATACAACAAAATGTAATGCATGCAGACATCGTGTCTAATATTAAAATCTGTTTTATACAAACCCTTTTTTAATGTTCTGTAGATAACAAGCCATACACGCTGCTCAGTGAGTGGGTTGCATGTACAGTGTGTGGGGAGGGAACAACGAGACCAGAGGGACGGAGACAGAGATAGAGAGGGAGGGGGAGAGACGGGGGAGAGACCACACAGTGATGACTGAGGGGACGGGGGGGGTGGGGCGACTGACAGCAGACTTACTTGCAGGACAGCTGGTTAATACCATGTATGATGTAACAGTCGCCTCCGTTGACGCAGTACGCTTTCTCCGAGTCGTTGCAGCGCCTCGCATGACTCACACCTGATGACGGGGTGGTGGTGGTCACTACGAGGGAAATCACAAGGTGTTGAAAATGTAAGTAGTGCTAAATATAACACCACTGAAAAGTTTGCCACAAATCTATCGGACTCCTGAATTTCAAAGAGCTTAGTGTGACGAATCTGTCTACTTTCTGGGAAGGCTTCAGTCACTTTGCTACAACTACTACTGCGCCGCTGCAGCAGCTCACAGCAGCTCACAGCAGCTCACAGATGCTGGTTTGTGAGTGTAGAGAGCCAGGTTCATCTAATACACCTGCTCTCATACACGCAACACACTACCATATTTTTATTTACCTCGTAAACTTAAATAAATATGTAAAAGTAATTTGCTACAATATTCAGATTTTGCCTTGTTTTAAAAATGTTTGAGATTATTCTATTTCCACAGCCTATTAAAAAGGACATATGATGCTGATTATCAGGTTCATATTTGTATTGTATGCCTCTACTGTGACATGTCTCCATGCTTTAATGTTCAAAAATCTCTTTTCACCCTCTGTCTGAAACCAGAGCCCAGTCTGCTCTGATTGGTCAAAAGCTTAGAGATGTCCGTTCCGCCCCTTAGCCTATCACATATAATTTGATGTATGTGATATGTTACAGAAGTAAACAAAGGAGTCCAATGGAGGTGTTTCAGGCAGGGGGGGAGGAGTGTGTGGGAGAGAAACTTCCTCTGGAGGGAACACAGCGATGTTAGCCTTAGCAGACCATTTACATGCACAGAAACCTACGTAACACACTACAAGAAAGGGAAACACCCAAAAAGAATAATAGGGCGCCTTTAAATAATTTGATATCAGATACTGTACAATATTATATACTGAGATCAAATTAGTTTTTTTCAGAAAGTCAAAATCCCTGTGGAAAGAGGCTACTTGTAATTGCTAACAGAATAACAGCCATTGTATAACTGTTTGAGGAGGACAGAGGTTGATCAAAGTGTACTAGCTAGGCTTAGAGGCTAAACGAGCAAAGCATATAGGACCTTTATATTTGTGAGGTATAATAATTCAAAGTCAACAGATTGCTCACAGATCTGCACGCTGATTATACTCGTGGCGTTTTCTTGTCCTAGTGAGTTTTCAGCCACACAGGTGTAGTTGCCGGAGTCTTCCACACGGACTCGACTGATCTGCAGTTTGGAGTTTTTTCTTCAGAGAAGATGAGAGGCAGAGAGGGATAAAGAGCAGATCAAAAGACAGTGTCAGTTATTGTTGTTCCAAACAAGCAGTTGACTCATCTCTGACTAAAAGATACATTATTTCTAGTTTCCAGCCCAGACAGGAAATAAATGACTGATCATTGCATACAAATGTCCACTGTGAATGGCCATCAAAGCAAATGGACAATTATGAAGTTAAAACCAGAGACAGGCTTAACCTAATCTGCAGGATGAAAGAAACTGAGTACAATAAATGGCACTGCACTCCTTTAAAGGGACAGTTCAAGTGTTTGGAAGTGGGGTTGTATGAAGTACTTATCCACAGTCAGTGTGTTTCCTACAGTAGATGGAGGCCATCAGTGAGGAGAAACAGGCAGCAGAAAGTCATGTACTGCAGTGGGCAAAGCAAAACCAATTTGTAACACCTAAATACATCTATACCAGTTTCAGTTTATGATATATTTTGAATATTTACCTTTGATGTTTTTTAAAGGGTTCGTTTTGGATTCTCCAAAGTCACAAAACACAAACTAACCAATCTAGACAGCAGTAGACCAGCAGCTCCTGCGTTCTTAAAGGTCAAATGACAGGTGTTTAGTGGAGTTTGGTGGCTTTGGAAAGAGCAGTGGTGAGAAGTAACGTAGTACGTAAGTACATTTACAGTACTGTACTTAAACATCGAGATACTCGTACTTTACTACAGTATTTTTGACATTATGCTACTTTATCATTTTACTCTACTAAATGTTTTATGCAAATGCTGTACTTTTTACTCCACTGCATTTATTTTACATAGTTACTTATTATCATTACAAAATATAAATCAACTCATACATAATCATATATTATTATAGGTTTAGCTGCATATATAAAGACAATCAAATGAACACCTCTTTTTCCAAGTGCAACATTGTAGTAATGAACACATTAATGCATCAATAATTATAATACAAAAATGTTGATATATGGTGCGTAACTGGCTATTCTGCATCCTGAGTACTTTTACTTTTGGTACTTAAACTATACTTTGGATGCTAATCATGTTGAACTTATACTTAAGAATAACTTTGGATGCAGGACATTTCCTTTTAACTCAGTACTTTTACACTGTAGTATTTCAACTTTGATTTAAGTAAATGAACAAAGTACTTCTTCCACCATTGAAAGGAGGATTCAATTCAGAAAATATTCTTAATATAGCGTAAACTGGTATATATTGTTTTAGGTGTTTGCAATTAGGGCGACTATGGACGTTCACCTTATAAAACCCCATTTCAAACTGTGAAACCGTTTTATTATATTGCTGTGTTGATGAACGAAACAGAAACAGCTAGTCAGTAAAAGTCAAATGTTCTACTTGGAAAGACAGTTTGGAAGCAACGTGCAGTTACTCAGGGTCACGAAAACAGAGCTGCATGCCAAGAACCATCGCAGTAAAAGAGGCAGTCATTTGTCTTGTGGTATATGGAGTGTGAATATTAAGGTAAAAAATATCCAGACTCACTTGTTGGTCTTTATTTTGAGGTCTCTGCCTTTCTGAAGCTCGTGTCCATCTTTGTACCAGCGGAAGGAAGGGTTGGGATTCCCCGACACCTCGCACTTCAAGTACAGCTTTTCCCCTTCCACCAGAGCCTGGCCTCGCATCAGCCGGAGCTTAGGAGCAGAGGCTGGACAGAGAGAGGGGGGGGTGTTAGAGGGAGGCAGCGGAGAAAGACAATCAAAGCCTGCATTATTGAAATTAACTACGGTCATTCAATTCATCTATTTATTTAATTGTTTGAGTGTGCGTGTTCTTGAGTGTTTGGGGCATTGTGTGTTTATATGCAGGGGGTGATGACAATTGTGAGGGTGTAAATGTCGGGGTCAAAACCAGATGCAACAGGCCAGGGGAAATCGCAAAAATAATTTACAAAATCAATGACACACACAGACACACACACAAGTGCACAAACGCAGGAAAAGCACTTTGGCACGGTCTGAGTCCTAAAAAGCAAAACCAAAGTGAAAGCTTGCAGAGAAAAAAACCTTCCCTCAGAAACTCTCTGCAACAGAGTTTCACTAGAGCAATGTGGTAGTGTTAAGGTGTGTGTGTGTGTGTGTGTGTGTGTGTGTGTGTGTGTGTGTGTGTGTGTGTGTGTGTGTGTGTGTGTGTGTGTGTGTGTGTGTGTGTGTGTGTGTGTGTGTGTGTGTGCATGCGTGTGCTTCATCAGTCTCAGGAGAGTTTCCCTCTCTCTTCTTGTCTTAAAAACTACAACAGACTGCATCACTGACGCCAGCGCAGGCAGCATAAGCACACAGAAACTAGAGCAAAGAGACAACTCAGCACCATCTAGTACCGTTTACACACACACACACACACACACACACACACACACACACACACACACACACACACACACACACACACACACACACACACACACACACACACACACACACACACACACACACACACACACACTGTTTAAGTGATTGCGCACGCTTGATCAACTGTGAGGTAGCTGTTGTATAGCATCACAGCTCCTCACAGCACTGCTGCATCCTTCCATGTACTCCTCACAGGAGAAACTGTATCTGTATGTAGAGCCTCAACAAGGTGCTGGTCTTGTTGCTTGGTATATGAATGTCTCCCACAACATACTGACTATCCATTGACAGTATAAAGAATTAGTCGTATTCACTGTAATGTCTTCCAGTGGTTTGTTTGTGACTACTGTTTTGAAGTCCAAAGTTTGTCATTTTGGCCATTACCATCTTGTTTTATGGAATTATGGAGAAAAATCGAATGTTAAACAGGACATTTTTAGGCAACCAAAATGTAACTTTCCTTAATGAAAACGCACTTTAAAAGAGTTAAAATTCGAAGACGTTAACACAGAAAACACCCAAATATAGAAGAGTGTGGTCGAGACCTGTCTAGCACTACCCACATTGTCTTTTCTTTTATTAAACAATAATAACATTATGGCGTATTGTAGGAGCATTGAAACCAGTGATTGAGACCATAAACTCATAAGGAAAAAATATTGACTGAAGTGATACATCAAGTCAGAAGTGGGGTCATTGGAATTGCACCCTGCGATAATCCCTTCAAATCTCATCTCTTACTTGTGTGGAACAAATAACATTGTTTAGGATTTCACAACAATTTAATATATAATTAGTTAGTCAACCTCTGACCCACATAACAAACATCCAATTAATCAGTCCTCGTTCTAAATAAATAAACGAAACTGCTCATATAAACCACCACCGCCAATGTCACTACTATGAGGGAAGAATAACTTATAAGAAAGCAGATAAAATAAACAGTCTATTCACAATACAGTTTGTAAACCAGGTTACACAATGTCTCATCTTTAGCTGGTGACATTTTATTTTTTTAATAAGCAAGGGTTAGGGTTAGCGAAAAGACCAAGGACAACAATTGTAGCCAAAGTCTGGTATGGCTGATATGAATCCGCCCCTAAAGTAGCATCATATCTATGCATCGCTTGTTCTGGTTCCGAGATGTACATGAACAGCAGCCCTTATCCTTAAATTACACAAGTGTAAGTTAATGAGGGGAAAGATCTGAGAATGGAGGTGTGAAAAGAGAACCTCTGTGGAGTAGCATCAGAGCAGCTTGCCGTTATGTAAGGAGGATTTAAGTAGGATTTCTAGACTCAAAAGAAACAGAGCAAGCAGCACATCTTTAAATCCAGTTCTCACATTTCTTGAGATTTAGTCTTGTCACAGACTCGACACACACTCTTGATGTATAATTCCACGTCACACCAAAGTAAATCTTCTCAACATCACTAGATGCTCTCCCTTTCTCTCTGTCTCTCTTTTCATCCATCCATCCATCTTTTTTATCAAGAACTGATTATTAATGTCTTCAAACCATTTTTAAGTAAATCGCAAGTTATTTTTGGTATTTTATAAAAACTGGTACTTTATCTTCTTCTTTGAGGCTCCAGATGCCACAGTTCGCATAATAACGAGGTCTACTGTCGAAATTCGACTCGATTGAACTAAACTCGGTTTGGCTTGTTCTCCTGTTGACGGATGAAACCAAACAAGCAACAATGTGTAAGGAGAGAGAGAGGCAGCTGTTTACTGTGTGAAAGCTCTGATAAAACCCTTTGCTCTAAAACAGCAGACAAAGCCTCCGACCAGCAGGTGAACATAGTGGCACAATAAAGTCGCAATAGACAAGTGTTTGTGTTGAAGTTATTATTTTCAACAGCCATAATGTAATGGCTGTTGACAAAAAGACTTTCACTTTAGGTGTTGAAAATGGTTATCCATTGCACAAACCAAAAGAGGAAGAGCCAGAAGTAAGGCGAATGCTAATGTTGCTCTTGTTTCATACCAACTCTCACACCAAGACTGGCCAGTGTGTAAATCAGTCAGGGTTTCTCACCTTTTTATTTTCTTAAGCCCTATTCACACAGGACTAGTAGAACCTGGAGACCTCAGGTCATTTGTAATAATACATGAACTTCTGTTATATTACCCGTGTGAAAATCAAGAACAATTCCACTGCATATTACCTACAACATATAGTCATATACTATACTATGTGAATCGGCCAAATTATGATCTTAGATCCGTGTTGTTTTTCTTTCTCTTTTGTATTGCTTGCTTCCCTGTTAATAAAATATGAAGTTGGTCATGATAAAGGAAAGATTGACATTCATTGAAGTTTAAATTCAGGAGGCTCATCTTGCTACACAGCATGGAGACTCATTCAGACTGGACGAATAAGTATTTGCATATATTATATATTCATAAATAAGCCTAATGCGATATTGTTAAAAAGGCATCAATACTTGTCATAGAGCTGTGCAGTGATGACGTAGGCCGACGTGGAAGTAATCATCGGCTCCCTCGACAAAAAGCAGTGGGATTTCTCCAATGGATTTCGGTGTATTGCAGAAAAGAAGCTCTGTGGCATGTCTTTGATACTTAACACATTTTGTTCAGCTGGATAATCTCCACATATTAACACCACTTGAATTTTGAAGAGTAAATGCAATCCCCAGAAGTAAAAAGCTATCGTTAGGCTATAATCGAGCTACATCTGGGGCGCATGGTTGCGCACCGCTAAGCTAAAGGCGGACTTGTGTCGACGTGATGACATTTCATAGTTTCATTTCGTCACTTGTTAGCAACCACTGTTTTTATGACTTTTGGACATTCCCGGTAGGGGTGTTTACTGACATATTTTATGTCACAGAACAAAATGTGAACATCTCTTTAACTTGTGTTCAGCACAGACCTTATTCAGGCGAACCCGAAGTTGTTAAAGTCTGACTTATTTCAGGGTTTTAGGACTCATGCCTTCACCTCTCTATTTCTCATGTGAACAACATAGTCTTTCAGGAGAGTCTGTTTGAAATGGTGCGCCATAACACCATGTTCTTACAATATAGTATCTCCGACTAACTACACTTGCTTATCACCGAACCTTCCAGGGGAAACAGCCATAACAAATGTCACCGGTCAGACATACCATCACAAAAGCTTCTTCTTTTTGAGTATAACCCGACCCTGATACTCCTGGTTTATACTCCTGTAATCTGCCACACCAGGTGAATGCTACAGGAGACACACATAAATCCACATACTTTATGCTTCTTTAAATCAATACGGTAGGCCAGGCTGAGCCTTCTCTAAGCCACACTTCAGACCGTTCCTAACAGGAAATATACTGTGTACTGTACTGTAACTCACATTTAATACAAGGATGAGTTACCAGAAATATTTATTATTTTAGCAAAAATGCAACACTGAGTCCTTTTCTCTTGTCATGACAAATAGTTTTCAATAGGAATATGAGCAGCCTCCTTGCTGTTTTCATGCAGCATTTTGCTATGAATGTTTTGCAGGAGATAATATGGATATCATGGGAACTGTAATCTAATAACAATGTACCATGTGTGGAAAATAGATGAGATTTATGTGTGGGAGGGGCAACTTCGGGACAATTCCAGCAATACAGATTTGACATTTAGACTCACAATGACAAAATACCTCTGAGAATAATAATCTTTGGTTTGTATTGCACTTTTCAAAAGCAAGTTACAAAGTGCTTCACAGTCAGTAAATACATTAGAGATAATCAAGTGTAAATTAGCTAGCAATGCCACCAAACAAAAGGAAGGAGGAAAATAGCAAGGGGGTGCAAAGGACAGAGTGGAGTCAGAGACATGCATAACAAAAAACGTTATGTTATTAACACATACATTATGAGTTACAGATGAACAAATCCAGATACTGCACTACAAGGTTACTTAATAATACTGCAGTTAGCATATTTGTATCATTGCTTTGCGGCAGTATACGGGAAAGTGAAGCACGACCAATGTTAAAAACCAGACAGAAATTATAGCTGTGACTTCTCCAAAACCAGTGAGTTCGTTTGTAATATGTGTTGGAGAAAGGGAGTGAGGTGTTGAAATGAAATTAGGTCTCCACAGATTGGAATATTTTTCTTAGGCTTGGCAAAACACAGGAGGCAGGAGGTTAGGACACACAGTAGGAAAAGGAGAGGACAGCCAGTTTGTCCATACATCCAGTGTTAAATAACAGCCAACCCTTCCGTCGATCCATGAATCAATCCCTCCAAACTACCTCAAGTGGTCAATTCAATCACATCTGCAGCAGGAACCACACACAGCCTCATTTCCCCCGTGCTGCTCCCAGTGTGAGGCCGGAGCTCTGCTAGCTGCCCCCTTTAAAGGAAACACAACCTCAGAATCTCTTTGAACACATATCAAATTATTCTGTGATCATCAGCGTACTCTTTGATAGAGTGTTCAAATGTAATTTAAAGGGGTCTACATGGAATACAGAGCATATTAATGATTGAAAATTGCTGCATTTGGCTAGCATGCCTAGCAGCTAACATCCTTGGTTGGACCTGGTTGTAACCGGAGTATGAGCGCAGGGTGGTGGTCATCATAAGCCAGCCAGTGGGGAACACACAGGGACTCACATCTACTCACACACACACACACACACACACACACACACACACACACACACACACACACACACACACACACACACACACACACACACACACACACACACACACACACACACACACACACACACACACACACACACACACAATTGTGATGTTCCAATGTCCTATACCCTATACTCGTTTGCCATTATCACAGGTGAGTTTTAGAGTGATCTTAACGCAGACAAACACACTCATTGCCATCATTTCTACATTTCTTTAAATTATTTTTGACCATTCCAAAAGAAATGCCCAGAGTCCTTGTGGAAGCAAAGTCATAGTTCATAATAGTAGTGAGGATCAAACATTTTCAGTTTACAGTCTAATTAGCAACTGATGACCCAAACATTTAGCTGGAGGTGAAAAAGGACATCTATGACCGGATTGTTTCACAATTAATTTTACAAGCTATTTTCTAGCTATTCAATTAAATGGATAATGAATGAAAAGCAGCTGATGGGTTCCGACTTTTGCTATCTTAAATAGCTGTTTCCATTGCACCTGCATTTAACCAAAGCCCCTTTAAACGTTATGGGTAAATGTTTCCAGACCACAAACTGAAATGATAACTCTTTTGACACGTGCACGCATCACAGGATGTGGGTTTTTTAAACAAAACAAAAACACATTTAAACAAAAACACATTCTTCACTTCAACACAATATTTGTTTAGGCCTACGCATAACCTCACGTGAGACTCAAGATCTAAACACTAATAGGAGAAATGCCAAATGAAAGGTAGCTAGAAAAGTATATAAGTGTACATTTTATTTCTAAGAGCCACAGATAGTACAGTTTAGAGAAAGCAAGAGAAAACCATTAGGTTTGGTTTTCTTTTCAATTTATTTCATCCTGTACGATAGTTCAATATAAGATCTACAGGGCGATTCCAGAGAGAAAATCTGATGTTTACTGTTCAAGTTTAAGGAAGCTCAAATATTTCCTCCTATTAAACTCTATTGTAAAACCAGGAGTACCTGCACAGTGGAATCACTGCTCCCTTTAATTGTATCAGTGACATTATGACCAACAGGTCTTCCTCGGGCAAACAGGAAGGAAATGAGAGATATATATAGCACAATGACCAGTGACATCATAATCATATAATAGAATTCAATTATATTTACCTGCCGTAAATGCCCTGACATGTTCTAATTGTCATCTGCATTCTGAAGCTAAGTAGATCATCCAAAATGGCTTTTCAAGGGGAGTCTCGATACAAGACTTGGAATACATACTTTTTTCCACCTAAAATGTGCCTGTTGGATATGATATTTAAAAAAATGTCAGTAATAAATCTATTTCAAGAAATAACCTTGCGAAATAAAGCTTTTTTTTTTTAAAAAAGAAAAAGGATATCCTTGAAAAAATGATGATTTTCATTGGAATAAGTGATTATATGACCTCACAGACACATGTCTTTTTTAATTTGTTCAAGAAAAGTAACACTTCCAGACATTATTTGCGAGAGGGAATCTAACAATGAGGCTTCACTTAACAACCATCCAGATGAGCCTCATCAGCCGCTGAGTGAGGTGAGGCGGTCAGGCTTTTATGGAGGTAAGTGTTGAACTGAGTGGGGAAAGTCAGCCTGAAGCAGCTGTGAGTGGAGAGCCTGGTTACCAATGAGCGCATCCCTCTGTGGGACGCTCTCCTCAGGCAACATGGACGTGTTGTCGGCTTGGGAAGGTTAGCTGAAAGCCACAAGGAAATTACCCTTCACGGATGTGACGTCCACATTTCCTGGGTGTGACGGTGGCAAATTGATTGAATTGCCACAATTCCCATTACAATTTGAGCTCATTTTTAACAGATGACATAACACATAAAGACACGTGTCCACATTATTATGTTTGAGTTACTTCATCAATTGGAATTTTAATACAAATGAGCAATAATGCATTATATCTTTATTTTAAAGGGGCTTCTTTGGGGTCTCCCTTTCCTGTAATGTGTGTAGGTTTGTGTGCATGTCAATGGTCTGCAAAGCATAAAGGATGTTCCCTCAGAGATGGAGTTTCTCTCCCATACACTGCCTGAAACGCCTCCATTGGACTCCTTTGTTTACTTCAGTGACATCACTCACGCTTCTTTTGGTTAGCGCTCCAACAAATTGTGGGCGGGATATAACTAAGCAGTTGACCAATCACAACAGAGTCTGTCAACTAAGCAATCAGAGCAGACTGGACTCTGGTTTCAGACAGAGGGTGAAAAGAGGTGCTGCAGCACAGGCAGTATGAGAAAAATAAAGAGCTTTTTCTTAACATTAAAGTGAACATGATATGAATGCATATGTACATGTGTAGACATTTGCTATTTCAAACAACCCCTGTGTACTTTTTCGTTTTTATTTTATTTTGACTAATTTTGTTTGCTATTTCATTTGTCACTTTTGGGTCTCTAAAAACATATGATTTGAAAAACTGTACTTGTATTATAAAATAATGTGACCCCAAATAAATAAAGAATTAAAAAAAAAAAAAAAAAATAAATAAAGTGAACATGTCACAGTAGCACACAATACAATATAGGGCTGTGCAATTAATCGTATTTTAATCGCGATTACGATTATGTCTTGCGACGATTATGAAAACAGCAGACAAAATACGATTATTTAGCTGGGTGCGCTTCGCCCCTCCCTAAAAGCCCACTCGGCCACGTGGGAGTGACATGTGTTGTGAGTGTTCAGCGCAAGCGCAGATGTCAGAACAAGAGCAACTCGTTAAAAAGAAGGGTCAAACTATTTCCACTATTTGGAAGTACTTTGGCTTTCAGGAGTCCGACGTGGAGCAAAACAAAGTACAGTGCAGGATTTGTTACCAGGTTGTGTTGGCACCACACGCTAACACAACCAATCTCTTTAATCATCTGAAATACAACCACAAAGTGCAATACGACCGGGCAATAATACAACAAAAAGCAGACCAAAAAGCAGATGCCGCTCGACTTCATCCACCACATCATCACAGTCATCGATTCAGGACGCATTGTACAGAGCAACGGCCTACGCGACGAGCTCGCAGAGACACAGAGATATTACAGGTGCCAGTACATTTCACATCGCTAAAGATATGTGCCCAGTTAGCACTGTTAGCAACCAGGGCTTTAAGCAACTTGTCAACACGTTGGACAAGCGTTACGCGATGCCGTCTCGGTATTATTTCAGCAGGTATTATGTGACAAATGCCGTGGGGAAGTTGAGAGAGATGTGGCTTCAGCTGACTACTTTGCTACCACAACAGACCTATGGTCTAGCCCAGGGGTGCCCAACCAGTCGATCGCGAGATGTGTCTAAAAATAGAACAACAATATTCTGTTTTATCGTTAATGTCCTGTAACATAATCTTCCTGTGCCAGAATAATGCACTTGAATGCATCAAAGCTTTGTGATTGGCCGGCGTCACCCCATGTGTCGGGGCGTGGCTGAGGGTCTTCAGTACAGGTGGCAATATCGTCACCTGCCTGCGCTCATCTCTGAAACCAGACCATGTAAACAGGCTGGTGTTTCTTGCGAACAATCTTTAAGAGAGGACATGAGCAGCCCTACCAGCATTTGCCATGGTGGCCTAAACATTTTTATTTGGTCTTAAATTGTAGTTCAACATTTATTTCCTGTTACTTCTGGACCATGACGGTTGGCCAGCCTTCAACGTTTAACTGAGTGGAATATGTTGAATATGTTTTACCAAAATGTTGGCTATATGTTAAGGAGTTTTCAGTAGGTTGTGACAGTGCACTGCAACATATTTGATTTAATTTATTTTGGTCTAATTTATTTTTATTTATCATATTAATAATATATGTTTAGTATGGTTTTGGAAGTGTGCTCCAACATATTTGTTGATCTTGTTTATTGGTCAAATATTATTTGTTTTAAAGTTCAATAAATGGTCAATGAATAATCGTCAAAATAATCGTGATATCAATTATTGACCCAAATAATCGTGATTATGATTTTTGCCATAATCGCACAGCCCTAATACAATATGAACCTGAAAATGAGCACAATAGGGCCCCTTTAATAGTTATGTTACCGAGCACTGTACATCATCAAATAACCTTGACTCATATGTCAAAGAGCATTCATTTCAAACGTAATTCAAATCTGATTGACCAGTATAAACCCTCTCTGATCTTATTTAGTGATATTTAATTCACAAATGTATTATTTTTTTCTTAATATTTGGACCTAATAGTTGCTCATAGGTTTACAAAGCTGTAAAACATATAAACAGCCCTGCTGCAATCTCTACTGTTGCTGCTTGATAAACAAGATCACAAATGCTGAGGAGGAGGAATTTGAACTGTGAAGGATTCTGCATTAAAGTCATAAAAGCACTCTCTCTATACCAGAAACACATTAGCACCCATAGGGTACATTAGGATGTTGGACACATGATGTTTTAAATAAGTCATTCCATTGATATTTCCATCTTGCCTCATTGCCTGGCCCTTCATGTTCTCTGCATGAATGACCAGGAACACATGTAAGACAGCATGAGGATCACACTCTAGGGCAGAACAGGGGGGTATACTACGAAGCAGGATTTTCGCTTAGCCGGCTAAATTCAGGGGAAACTCCGGCTTTCCGGTCCTACGAAGCTGGTTCTCTTTTTAGCAGGCTAGATCTCCATGGTAACTTATGCTTAGCGGCTAACCTGGTCGGGACCAGGTTAGGTTGCAGGCTAAGAGCTCAACTCAGTGAAAGCACCGCCTGCTGACCAATCAGAGCTCAGTGTGCGGAGTTTAAAGCGATCAAGTCATATTACAGGAGAAAGGAAATACAGAAAAACTGCCATTGCAGGAAAGACGGCCGGCAAAAATCACCGACTGTGTGAACGTGAACATTAATAGAATATCACCTCCCATCTTCAGAGCAATCTGACTATTATAACATTAGCGTTAAGAAAGCTTACTTAGATATCTGCCACAACATAAGTACACTGAGTGCAGACGATGTGTCCCATTATCATTCATATCACATCATATCACATCATAATGTATCATATATCTCCTTATCTGAGTCAGCTGAGCCGTATCTGGCCGTGCAACACTCACAGTGTCACATACTGTATGCAGAAGTATTATTTTAAGCAACACATTAAGTTGACGAAACACTCGAGACAAATATAATTAAAGTCAGATCGTGTCTTAGACGGGGCAGTGATATCATAAACCTGTTAATGTACGCATTCAAACACTTTTTCTTTTGCAAGCTGTATTCACCTTGCAGGTGCAGCTATGTGGCTTTTATCCTGGATAAAGTGTTTAAGTCATGGATGTTTAAAGTTTAACTTCTTCATATTTGACTAGTATTAAAGTTCACTTTTCATTCAGGAAGTATGACGCTGCGCTGTCAGTGCGCTTCTCCATGTTTGTGATTGGTCGAATGCTCCAAATACCACCCCTTTCATGTGAACGCGCACCTAACTAGATAGGACACGGCTGGCTTGAGCGATCCACTTGATAACCAGCGTCGTAGTACCGTTTAGCGAGAGCGCGTATGTTTTGGATTAGGCCAACCGGCTAACTCAAACATATCCAGATTAGGTTGAACCAACTTCGTAGTATAGGCCCCTGGTGACTCTGAGAATGGTTCAAACACAATAGAGCGGTGCAGGGACAATGTCTTTTGATAGGCCAATAGGAAGTGAGCATCATAAGGGCTCCCTCGAAAATAAGATCTGTGGCTGACACATGTCTATGATACTTACACATTTGGTTCAGCAGAATAAATCTTCACATATTAACACCATTTCTACGATTTTTGAAATGTAAATACAATCGTCAGAAATAAATAGCTTATACCTATAAACGAGCATCATCACCAGAGCTAAGCTAAAGGCGGCTAATGTACAACCTGATGACGCTTAGTAGTGTCATTTAGTTTTTAACAACCGCTGTATGTATGACCTATAGAAGCTTCGGACATTCACCAGTGGGGTCTTTACTGACGTATTTTAGGTCGTAGAACAAGTGAAAATCTCGACCTTATTTCAGGCTTCTAACCAAAAACATGTAAAATATTTTAATTCGTAAGGGTACTGGAAATGGTCAAATGCAAACTCATTGCGGGTTTAAGGACTCATTCCTGCACCATTATTTATGTTATAAACATATTTTACTCACTTATTTTAATTGCACAAATATATAAGAATCAGCTCCACACTTTAAAGACTGTTACTACTCCGCATTGCTCTATGTTCCTACAATAAATGGCACTTTATGTAACTATCTGATGTCGACCTTTGAATGGCTGTGAAATCCAAATGTGAAACCCTATTTACCATCCACTTTATTTCTTACCTGTACAATTATTAGTGAATAGACTGGAGAGCATCCAAGTCCGCTTATAAATCCTGTGGGCCCTGTCAAAACTACAGCCTATTTTTGGCAGCACTGCTCGCTAACAAGCACGGAAGAAATATTGTGGATGAAACAGAAATAGACTTTAAATGGACTTTAAATGATGTATTTGAGGTGCAGTTTGATAAGGAAATAGTCGTACCACTGCAGACAATTAAAAAAAAAGCAAAGCCTGCACAACAATTTATGTTATGCACAAAGAGAGAGGGAGAGACTGTGAAATACATGTGCACCAACACAATTAGAGATTCACACATCCCACACACCACAGGCACCGAGCAGGCCCTAACAAGTTTAATTCTGCAGCTGCAATTTACACAGAGATTTCCACAGCACTGTACACGAATCTGCATGAATGTGTGTTCCATGTGATGCACAGGTGGGCACGTGAGCATTGTATTGTCTGCTGATGGATCCGTGTGATTGTCTGAGTGTGTATTGAATGTGTGTGTGTGCAATGTAAGTTGCTGGTCCAAGCCTTCTGTATCACTGGGTGATGAGAGAATTCCTCAGTGAGAGCACAGGGAAGGGGGGGGTTGCCACAAATGGACAGCATTGTCTGGCCAATAGCCTGAGACCGGCCTGCTCCACTAACCAATCACACGTGACCAGCACTCCCATCAGCCGTCCATCAAGAGGTCCGTCTTTCAAGGTCACCTGATGCTCCCTCCCTTCCTTTCCCCAGGCCTCCCTCTCCCTCCCTCCCTCTGTGTCCAGCGAAGCAGGCATCAACAAAATTGATCTGATTTCTTGCTAAGCATGATCCAATAACAGAGAGTGATATGGAAGCCAAGCCAATTAGCTGTGTTCACAGACAGGTATGGCACCACTAGAAGGCACGGTCAGCAACATGCCTGCCCAGATGGGATAAACGCGTGTATGTGTGTGTGTGTGTGGGTGGGTGTGTGTGTGTGTCTGTCAGCTCACAGTCATGTGAGACAGCTAGAAAAGACTACATTCATAAATGCATAGAGAAGAACCCAATACGTGTCATAATGGAGGAATCTGCAAAACACACTATGCTTTATATTTGTTGTATGTGTTCAAATGTGTGTGTTTGTGAGTGCCTGCGTGTGTGTTCATGTATAAAAGAGAGAAGCTCCTTCTATCTCATTCTCCGATCAGTGTGATTTCTGCAGCGCACAGCTGTCACCATGGAAACCAGGGAGGGAGCAGTAGATAGAGAGGATGTAAGGCAGTAAGAAAGGGGGAAAAAAGATTGAGAAAGAGTAGGAGAGACTGCGAGAGAAAGAGAGAGTGTGTGAGAGGAAAGGAGGGAGGGAGGGAAGAAAGAAAGAGAGAGATGAGCACTGGTTGTTGAATGATAGCAGTCACAACAGGCCCTCATGCAGTTTCACCCAGCTAACCTGCACAGCAGCAATACCAAACCCAGGGCAACCCTCTGTTTGTGTAAGTATGTCGCGAACAGAGAATTCTGGGAAATGTGTGTCTGTCACATTCTCATTTGAGAAAAATAAACATTTGATGTGGTTGTGTGTGTGCGCTTGCAAGAGGTAGTGTCAATAAATCATACCCTTTCCCCCCTTTCTGTTTTTTGTAGTTACACAAACATACGTATATACCCACCCACTCACACACACACACACACACACACACACACACACACACACACACACACACACACACACACACACTGACATGACCTTGTCTCTCATGGCTGGTGTTGTGCATTGTTCTACTGGCTGCAGTGAGATCTATTTACGTATAAATAAACACACCCTTCAGATTCATCAGAAATGGGGCTACACAACAACCAGTGGCGAACCGTTGTCTATCACAGCTGGACCTTCTGTAGACACACACACACACACACACACACACACACACACACACACACACACACACACACACACACACACACACACACACACACACACACACACACACCCCCTCCGCGGCATTATAATGTCCGTCTTTTCACTGAATTGTCGTCTTGAAAAGGGTACTCACAACAATTCCGCAACAACTTCATCTTCACCTGTTGCACTTGTCATTTCAACGTTAAAAACAATAAAACGGCATGAATCGCTTCGTCGCATTCTAGATCCTCTGTCTCGAGCCAGTTAACTAGAGGGCCTTCTAGAATACCCTGAAACCGAGGGGAACTCTGAAAGAATACGCCCATTGGCTATATATGATTGGTTGATCAAACTGTCAGTCCAAACGTATGCCTACGGCCAGGGTATTCTATCAAAGATGTAGAATACCTTGTTGAAGGATATTCTACCCAGAGACCCAGAACAAGATCTGATTGGTTGCTTTATTTTCTAACACAAAACCACTGAAATGCGTAGTGCATGGTCCGAGAAGGACAAACAAATCAACGTAACACTGTAATATTACAGATCAACAACACGGATACGATTCTCATTTATTCATTTTATTACATTTTATTTATATAATTAAATCGATTTTTTGTTTGTTTTATCTGAGTGTTCCAGGGTATTCTCTGAATACCTTGAAGGCCCTGACGGTTCGCCACTGACAACAACACACATAGGGAGAAATGAGGGTGGTATAGAGGAAGAGGGAGAAGGATATATATAGAGGATGTTTAGATATCTATAGATAGATAGATAGATAGATAGATAGATAGATAGATGGGTAGATAGATAGATAGATAGATGGGTGGGTAGATAGATAGATAGATAGATGGGTAGATAGATAGATAGATAGATAGGTAGATAGTTAGATAGATAGATGGATAGATAGATAGATAGATAGATAGATAGATAGATAGAAAGAAAGAAAGGAGGTGCAGAGTTGGTAATGAATAGTTAATGAAGGGCTTGCGGGCAGAACGGTGGGGAAAAGCTATTCTCTCAGTCTCTCCCTCCTCCTCTTTTTCTTTCTAAAGGTTCGGAGTCGTGTGCAAGTCGTTCGGTGCCCCACCTGTCCTCCATTTATCTTTTTCTTTCCATCTCTCTTCCTGCCTCTCCGTCCACAACACTTTCTATTCTTTCCCTCCGTTCACCTCTCATTCATCCATCTCTCCCCCCTACCCTCTCACCTCCTTTCCTGTTTTCATCTATCCCACGCTCTCGCCTCTCTTATCCTCCACCCCTCACCCCACCATTTCTCACCTCTCATCTCACCCATCAACCCCCCCACCTGCCTCACACACACCATTAACTGCTGGCTTGTAAAGCAGACTAAAATACACAACTCTCCTGATAAGAGGATTGAAGCATTGATCACATCCGTCCTCCACAAGGAGCTAAAGATTCTTCAGAAGAAAGATCCCACTGCCCTGGCCAATGAAGAGGCCTTGAAGAGGCCTTGAGAGAATACGAAGCCCTACTGCAGCTCTGAAAGACAAAACAAAGATGTAATTGTTGTGGTGTACCGCAGGGTACTGTGTTGGGTCCCATTTGTTCCATCTTTTTTTACTGTAAATATCTTAAATTATTTGAAACGACTGTGTCGGCTTTGTGATGCGCTGATGACACACATCTCTACATGTCTGCATACGACATACCTAAATATGAGAGAACTGTTAACAAATCTGGTCAATCAATCGTTAACAGTGAATGGATCACACAAAAGGTTTCGCGGTCAAAGATATCAAAACAATCAAGACAATCATCAAGACTGCATTATTTTTTGCGAGTGTGTATTTTATAATAACTTGATCACACATTTCCCATTGGTTGTGAGCTAAATATGTATCAAAAATAAATACCAAGTGGTATTTATGTTGGTTCCGCTTTCGTAAAGACTACCAGATCAATTTACTTGGAGCACCACACATTATTTTATTCTATTTTCAATACACTGCAATCATTGTTTACGTCACAGTTATACTTTGATGGAATCATTTGTATTCACTAAGACCAACCAAGCAAGAAGCAGTCCGTCAATCAGAGGTTGAACAAAAATGTCAACCTTTCATTTTTAAGAAAAACTCTCAAAACCGTGCCAAACCCAAATTGTGCAGTGAGCAAACTCACTGTTGCGATCACTTTCAGTTTTACCGCCAAACAAAGTTGTATCAAATGTGTTTGATATAGCTGATTGTTTTCAACTTGTCTGACTGCTTGTGTTTCATATCCCATTGGACTCTATTACGAATGCATTCTGAGATTTTAAACGTTACTTTGTGAATAGTATTTCTCTCCCGAGATATATGATGTAAGGCTTCACAGCTTTTGACTAAGATTTATTCACAACAACAACAACCTCTGTTTAAAAGTGTTTGTGTGCAATTTCCCTACAACTTTGATTTAAAAGGTAGAAATGTAAATATAGTACAGACCTGGGAGACAGCCTAAGCCACAGCCTAATTAATCATTTCTGTCATTTTTGCCTTACTTTTCACAAAATGGACAATCAGATTATTTGTTCTAGACGAGCAATTATTTGTTTCTTAAAGGCTTGCAAGACTGTTCTTCATCACACTGCACTCACTGGTGATTTTTTCTGGTCTTTCGTTTTTTGATTGTTGAATCCGCTCCATTCTCAACATACGGCATGTTTTCTTTAGGTCCATTATAGTAGATTTCATTTGATTATGCCACTATTTGGTTATGTTAGATTACAATCCTCTGGCAATAGTAACTCATTTGATTTGTCTTGCTCAGTGCTTTTTTCATAATGATCTGAAAACAAGGTTTTACGAAAAAAACCTAAGCAATGCTATGATGAAACTTGCCTGGTACTTGAATTCAAGTTGTCAGTCATGCTAGTATGTTACCTTCAGCTTCAGAAGAAGTGTATAACTGTATTCATATATCTGTCACGATTTTTATGTTATGTCACATTTTTTTTTTTGTATGTCTAGGTTTATTTTGCTGTTCTGTTCTCCCTGTTTCATCTTTTCCTCCTTGTGTCTTGTCTGGTCCTTCTCCCTGTCGTTAGTTTCCCTGGTGTGTCTAATTGTCTGATTGTGTTCACCTGTTGCCCTTGTGTTTCTGCCTCCCCTGCCCGGCTGTTTCTCATCTCGTGATTACCCCTCCCTGTATTTAGTCTTGTCTCTTCCTGTGTTCCCCTGTCGGTTCATTGTTTGTTTGTCCTGTCTCCCTTCATGTCCAGTGGCGTTTTCTCCTGGAGGCCAAGGGAAGCCAAGCTTCCCCTGTTTTTTCGGATTGTAGTTATAATTTTAATAAATAAATAAAAACACTTCGTTTAGTTTCGGAAATTCTTTGTTGTGTGTTGCTGCCGGCCCGTCTCTCCCCCATTCTCATTGAGTATTTTACAAAGAGTGAAACAGCGCCCCTCTAGATGTTATGGTGAAACAGTAGATGGCACTCTCTGTTGCGAGAGGAGGCCAGCCGAAATTGGCTTCCCTTGGTGAAAAAAATGGAGGGATTGACCAATCAGACAAGGCTCACGTGATGCCCCTGCCAACCTGTGATTGGTCAGGGCCATGCCAAGGGAAGCCAGAGGCGGCTGGCTTCCCTTGCCTCACAATCCAATCAAATCGCATCAACTTAGTGGTGCAGTGACGAGTCCTAAAACCCGGAAGTAAGCTGCGCTCGGTTTCCCTCGACAAAAAGGCAATGGGATTTCTCCATAGGATTTAGGAAAATAGCTCGAAATAAGGTCAGTGGAAAACGAACCTGTTAGATAAATGCACGTTTTGTTCAGTCTGTTAATATCCACATGTCTACCCTACTTTTATAATTTTCGAATCATAAATCTAATCGATAGAAGATAGATAGTGTCACTGCATCACTCTCACCGCCGTTAGAAAGTAGCAAGCAACTGAAGCAAGTGCAATTATGGAGGGTGGAGATTTGGAGTATTTCATCAAAAATAATTGTACTAAACTTCCGCTACAGCAGCAACAACAAATACAATCTGATGACAGGCCGATGCCCAAACTGGAGCTGTGTACAGAGAGGAAAAAAGGAGCGAATCGGACGTAAAACGTTAAAGGTCTCCTGATTTAGTTTGTGAATGAATGCTTATTAGAGTTTCGGCTGGAGAGTGCGTGCAGACCTGTCAGTTAGATAACAGGCGTGTGTAAGTCCTGCATCTGTATGATACAAATGTGTGTAAAATGATACTGGGTGCTGTAATCACTCATCTGGTTACGTTATTACATTGACCACCAGACCCCCGACCCAAAAGAAAGGACGTATTATTGGCTTCCCCTAATTTTTTTCCAACGCTACGCTACTGTTGATGTCACACTTCTTGGTTGTCTCTCCGGTCTTCCTCCATGTTTCTCACGGTCAGTTTTTGTGTAGTTGTTTTCTGTTACCGTTTCAAGTTATGCCATGTTTTGTTAATCAGCTTTTAAATAAAGCTCGCTTTTGTTTCAAGACCTTTTTTCCGTTTTTTGTAGTCTGCATATGGGCCCTACCTTTTCCGCGATCATTACAGTGATCCTAGCAATATCATGATAGCTGATATATTGAGGTTGTTCCTTCATTATGTGTACATTGTTTATAAGAATATGCGGTGTTTGAGAAAAAGAATAGAAGCATAAGGAACCAACATGAAATCCTGAAGAAGAAGCTCTGTTGGGGAAACATTTTTTTGTTTTAAGAATTCTGCATACTTATGTTCACTAAGGGGGGCCAACTTTGCATCTTAAAGAGAACATCTTCTGGTTTATATCAGTATTTCCTGTCTTTACTGGGACATGTCTCCGTGATTTAATGTTCAAAAAGCTCTTTATTTTTCTCATACTGGCTGTGCTGCAGCACCTCTTTTCACCCTCTGTCTGAAACCAGAGCCCAGTCTGCTCTGATTGGTTAGCTGGTTGGATCTATTGTAATTGATCAACCGCATAGAGACATGCCACCCCTTAGCCTATCACATACATTGTGTTGGAGCGCTAGCCAATTGAAGTGTGAGTGTTACATAGTGATGTCAATGTAACAGAAGTAAACAAAAGAGTTGGATTGAGGCGTTTCAGGCAGGAGGGGGAGTGGGGATGTTTGCACTAAAACCTATATAACCAGCCACAGGAAAGATACAAAAACCCATAAAAGCAAAATAAGGCCCATTTAAGAATTACACAACCAAACATTTAAACCTGCTTTGACTGAGACCTTTGAGCAAACTGCTCACCTGAAGGTATTCAAGTTGCACTTCTAGTTTTCTCTCTATTGTATTGAAAGACAAATGTCTCCATTCATGATGTAAAATGATACCTAATTACATGTGAGATTTGAAACAAAATGAAGTCTCACCAGCACCTTGGCCTTTGGTTTAACTGCTGTGCTTTTATGTCCCGTTGGCATTTCCATACCCACACGAATAAACATGCTACACTGACAATAGTTTGTTAAGGATGAAATCTGCACTTGGCAACTTTGCATGTTGGCAGAACTAAATGGCAGTGAGAAGAACCCGTTTTTATAATTGAAAATGAATTCCCAGAAGCCCTCAGTGCTGTAACCTCAGTGAACTGATCACTGCATGCTCTTCTATCAGCCGCTCGGCCTGTGATGCTTCACATCAAAAAGACAAGAGCAACAAAAGATTTATTATAAGCAATTCCAACTTTCCCTGGACAGGCTGCTCATTTACTGCCGCTAAAGAGACAAACCTCTTTTTCAAATGGTGTTGTGTCCTTTCCAGTCAGTTATTACGAGACCATAGTTGACACTTGTTTCTTTTTAGCAAATATTATGCCTGTATGAAGTTCACAAAAAGGGGAATAAAGCTACATTCACATTATATGCAATTCATTTTTTTCTCACCGTGATTTTCTGAAAACAGCCTTGTGGTGAAAACAGCAGTTTTGCCGCTTCATACAAGATTAATTAAAATGATCAGCTTATTTTTGAAAGTCAGAACACTATGAAAAACAAGAGATAAAACACTGTGCATTTTGTCTTAGTCTTGTAATTGCAGTCAAACAAAGCAATAGACACACCTGTCTTGTTTTTTTATATTTAAAAATGTTTTATACATGAGAAATACTGAGGATATAAACAAAACAGCACACAGCTTATTTAAGGCTGAAATGTGTGCACTGCTACCCAGCTGACACATGGTGTATACATGGATGACACTAATGGACACAGACTGAATGAGGTTAATAAAGGTAATGACACCCTGGACCAATGAGAGGAAGGACGACAACTCTGAAAAAAGTGCAGAATAAAGGATCGCATACACCTTGGGGTCCTTTCTGTTTCCCATCATTCTCGCTGATGAATTCCTTACAAATACGTTTTCCTACATGTTTGCTAAAATAAATATTTGCCGGAAATAAATTAAAGGCAGGTCTGGTGATATTTTTTATATTTTTTATAATTAAGAAATTGCATAATTAGATTACTTTTATACTCTTATACTGAGATTAGGTTACTTTCTTACAGGTCAATTGTAATAGAATGCATTTCTTAAAGTAAGCCTCCCAACCCTGCCAAGAACTAATGTTTGCCAAAAACTTGACATTTCAAAACCTTTAAAAAATAAAGCGTAATGTTTGTAACCATTTCGCATTTACAACTAAACTAGGAATGATTGAGCTCTAAGCAAACCAAGGAAAGAAAAACAATATGATATCAGTTTCTGTTCAAGTGGATGTGCGTTCATTTTTCTGTTGTGGTTAAAGTATAAGACATACGGTATATTTGACTGATTAACGTAAAGGCCAGTGTGGTTTTCTACACAATCCTGAAACGCCTGCACCTCAGGAATAGTTGGATGAGCGGCTTGACTGAACTGGCTGTAGCAAATTGATGGCTAAGAAAATATTATTTCACATTCATTATTCCAAAAACAAATAAAAAGGGTATATGGAGAAACAGGGACGCAGCATTCTGTGAGAGTATGGCTGCAGCTTGTACATATCCACATCTTTCTTTCTTTGCGCTACCTGGTGGCTTTTCACTTATAAAACTAGTCCATTGTTAATAATAATAATAATAATCTACATATTATAAATAAACGCTAAAGCCAACCATATTTTTTTTAAGAATAATTTGTCTTCCTGAAGAAAAATAAAGATAATTGATATATTCCTCGAGACGATTACAAAAACAATTTGATTCAAATATACAGCATCTGAATTTCCCCTCTCAAGTTGCAATGTGCAAAGAACCAGTGCTTTTATTAGAGATGATGGTGAAGCACCTGCTGCACAGCTCCAAATCTACACTGTTGTGCAAAATCAATCTTGGGAGTTGTTCGAATTGCGGCGTGATTGCCAAATCACAAAGAACAAACTTCAATATCTCAAAACCAACTGACAAGGGACGCAGAAATATTGTTTCATAAGTTAAAATTAGGCAATGTACTGCCAACATCTACTCCATTAATGAGCAGAATGTTGCCTAAGAAGAAAAACACATCCACTTGTTCTCTGAAAAACCAAACATATAGTACACACAGGAAGTATCTACCACAAGCTTATAATAGTTCAGAGATAACATCCAGAGAAGCAGAGGAGGACACCTGGAAGACAGATGAAGATACTCCACCTGTCACAATCAAAGATCGCCACAACAAAGAGAGATAAAGATAGCCCACGCCTTTCCGAGCCTCAGATAGCCTGATATAGAACCAACGTTTTAACCCTTTTACGGCCCAGAGAAATGTTTTCAGAGCTCACATTCTCTGTTTCAGAAACACTAGTCCTTGTATACATGGACTAGAACAGCCTTGCTCAAAAGCACCTTGGAAAAGAGAGAGAAAGCAGTTCATGCTCATGAAGCGTTACCACCAGTGACAGTTGAAAATGGCATTTTACAACTTCATGAATATCAGGCAGTCGCTGACTGCATGCCAACCCGTCAAAGACTTTCCAAGGAAACGGTGAAAACGACTCAGATTTATTGAAACAACAGCAAACTTGTCGTTTTTTAAACGTTTTATGTGGAATCCAAACTGACACGTTCTTGGCATAAACATTTCTAATTATTCAATTCTGAATTTGACGTCTGATCCAATTCTGCGGTGGAATAATCCGAGCAAGAGAAATCCATCCTGTGTGAAACAGGCATTTTGCTGATGCAGCGAGGAGGGTGTGTGCAGCGGCAGCCGCATTAGTGTGTGGGTGGTGCGTGTGCAGTACATCTACATGTGTGTGCTTGTGTGATTCTGTGTATGTGTGTGTGTGTATGTGTGTGTGTGTGTGTGTGTGGTTACACAAAGACCTCTCTCATTCACAAACTGAGCCATGTGGCGCTGGGGCTGGTCCTTTTTAAGAAGCATGTGTCAGAGTTTTTCTACTAAGGCTGACTGCTGGAAAAGGTGAGTGCAGATATATTATTCACAAGCAGGGACACACACACACTCTCTCACACACGCTACACATCTGAAGGACATGTACACGAGTTAGGAGCGCACTGAGGGACGGAAAAGGGTGCTAATACGCACACGTCGACAAGAAGAGTTGATCAGTATAATGTCAGTAGTACATCACTAAGCAAAAACATGGTTCTATACATCCTCTCTCCACACACACACACACACACACACACACACACACACACACACACCACACACACCACACACACACACACACACACAAACACACACACACACACGTACTTGCAGGCAGCAGAGGGGAGAAATCCTCAGCCTTCTGTCATACAGTGTGCATAATTTATAGCAGCCCCAGATCTCCCTGCTAATGACAGCACACTGGGGCATCTGCAGCACAGCAGCAACAGCTACTGTGTGTGTGTGTGTGTGTGTGTGTGTGTGTGTGTGTGTGTGTGTGTGTGTGTGTGTGTGTGGTGTGTGCGTGTTGTGTGTGTGTGTGTGTGTGTGTGTGTGTGTGTGTGTGTGTGTGTGTGTGTGTGTGGTGTGTGTGTGTGTGTGTGTGTGTGTGTGTGGTGTGTGTGTGTGTGTGTGTGTGTGTGTGTGTGTGTGTGTGTGTGTGTGTGTGTGTGTGTGTGTAGGGAAGTATAATGCTCAGTTGAGACAAGGACAGTGAGAGAGACAGAAGAGACAAAGACACACAGAGGGTGTCTGAAATAGACACAGATAACGCTACAAAGAGGGGTAAAGGAATAGACAGGCAAGTGAGAGACCTCTCACAGCACCCACACACACAAACACAAACACACACAGACCTGTCAAGTCACTAATTCCCCCAGTAAACCTTCTTGCATCTGCCTTAATATAAATGTACGTTAGTCTAAGCGCTACCTTGTCTCTGTCTTAATGTGGAATGCATTTTTCAATTCTTTTTTGTTTATTTTTCGGGCATTCTGGCTTCAATTGTATAGTTAAATAGACCTGAAAGGCAGGGGGAGAGATTAAAGGTCCCTTGGTCAGACATGAACCCACTCTGCCATAATGGTGAGCTTCCAGGCTCCCGGATGGAATGTCTCTTAATTAAAGAATTCCCAAAGTGTTGTCCCGGGTACAAACAGCAGATCATGTGATTCATGCACTGACTCGGATTCAGATGATGCCTTTAAAAACACCTCGCTGTCATCCCCGGCTAATAGAGACAATTATTCACTGCAGAACTAAAGGGTGTTAGCATCTTAATGAAAATGCACAGGGGTTGCTTTGACAGTTTGTACCAGGGTGTGGCCTTGGCTGTGCTTCCTTGCAGGGATTATTTTGACATGCAGCACCAGAGCAAACTTCTCCTAATTCTGGGATTTGGAGATCAATGCCACAGTGATTCTGCCTCCAGCTGCTGTACACACTGAGCTGAGTCTGAGCTGAGAGGCAGCAGTGTGCACGTTAGCCCAGAGAACTGATACTGCCTCTGATAAGGTGCTGGTGTTACGCACATGCAAACACAGTCTGCATAGTCCCGTATGTTGTATAATCTTAGACGTAATTATACACATTTTGCATTCAACTGAATTTCAATTTAGGAAAAAAATCATAGACGTCAGACTGGTTGCTAGTTTGAGAGTTGTAACTGAGGAGTAGTTTGATATTTAAAAGCAAATGTTCTTGTTCGCTTTCTTTCTGAGAGTGAGATAAGAACAGTGTAACCTTTCTCATGTTTGAATGTTTAAAGGTTCCATGTCATGCTTTAAAGAGCTGAAGTTCAGGCGTGGTTAGAGTAGCTTAGCATAAACACTGAAATAAGGATTTGCCGGACTCTGTTCAATCCGGACCTCCAAAGCTTGATCAAATAGTTTGATTCATCCATAAATAAGCAGAAGATTTAATGAAATGACTGAGGTTTCAACAGAAGCTATACTGTAAATATTCCTTGAAGAATGCAGTGCCACATCTACAGTAGCACAGGTTGCCAGATCAATTCTGTGAGGACAGGTGTTGTGTTTTGGACACACTTGGCCACCTAAATGTGACAGCAACAGCCCTTACTCAACGTAAAACCTAACCCTAACCAGTTGTTAAAGTAAGGTACATACACCATGATCAATTATTGAGCTTCATAGGAGGATAATTCCGAACCAGTCTACGTGGTTTAGATGACTATAATTCCATATCCGACATTCAAAACACACCATAAGTTAAAACTAATGTATCTCAAAATGTTAGGTAATTCAAGTAATGATGATAAACAAATCAGCAGTTTGGTTTCATGGGGCTAACAGGAATTTATCAGAAATTAGGTGGAAATAATCCCTTCATAAACCGATTCATTTGTCAACTACGTACAGTGTGAAATGTGCTGTTTGGTGAGCTAGCTAACTAACAACATTACTAATGGGAAAGAGAGGCAGAAATATGTGTGCAATCTAAGGGTTTAAAAAAAACAATCTATATACCGTACTTACAATTTATTTGAATGGGCCTACTTTTGACAAATCATGCCATTAGACCTATTAATAAAACGTTTTTGTATGTTGCTCCCCGTGTAAATGTACTTCACTCCCTGAATTCCCAAGCTCTACTTCCCTGTAAAACGTCCCCTGTTGCCCCCTATACTTTTTTAAACAGTGCAGGCTCAATAAAACTAGCCCTGAACTTAGTGTCATTACTGTCAATGAGGTGAACAACAGGCCCTGGCTATTATTGGAGGTCTTACACATGCATTATTGCGGCATCTATTTGTAATCTAAAGATCTCTCCCCCACTTTCCCTCCCTCCCTCCCTCTCTGCTTCTCTCCTCCTCTGTGGCTGACTGACAGCAGGGCAGGAATAAGCTGAACCACACACTTCAGCTACAGTCAGCTACAGCATGAGGAGCGAGACAGAAAAAGAGAGGGGGGGGAAGTTGAGGTATGCAGCACTAGATACAGCATCAGTGACAGGAGCATGTTTGGGCATCAGATTACGCTATTTTAGGAAGAAACTGTCAATGTTTCTCAAAAGGCATGTCAACGGCGGTGATCAGAGGAGACCTACATTACGCTTTACTCTGCAGGGGATGTAAGATAGGACTGGTTTTGTACTTTTTAAGAAGGGAGTGTGAGCCGTCCAAACTTCAGTGATGTTTCTCTGAGCGAGGGAAAGGCAGTGAAGGCCAGTGGAGCTCAGTGGAGACAGATATGTGGTTTGAGTAGCTCAAGAAAGAACAAAGACTCCCTATCAATTTCTAAACTACTGTAGCCTTGGATTCCACATTAGTTTGTACTCCGTTCTCTCACAGCAGATGTCGCAGACGTTTCTACACAGTCTGATCTGTTTTGCTTCTTAAGTTTTGGTCAGAGGATTGGATTGAGGGTGAGGTGGAAAAAGTGGAAAATTAAATGTTCTTAAAACTCATGGAATGCATTCACAATTACGCATTCGAGGGGGAAACGTATTTCCTCCTGGACTAGTTTTAAACGTGTGGTTAATCTCCAACAAAAACTCAACAAAACTGCTTGGTTAGGTCTAGTAAAATATCATGGGATTGGCCTGACATAAAAGTATTTGTTCCGTTATTAAAGTTAAGACGTGAACCAAACAAAGTCCTAACGGTTTCAAAAGGGACTCGAACAGCTGGTTGAAGGTCCTGTGTATGTTGACCCGCCTATACACTATGATCTCCGTCTTGCACAAACCTACATGGAATTGTAATTTGACGTTGATTAAAAAGAATCCTGACTGTACTCACCAACGCATTAGCTCGCTTCGGAAAAAGATGACTGCCTCAATTATTTCTCCCAGTGAAGGGGTCTTCTAACTTCTGACTGCTGTAAACAAATATATCAAAACATGAACCTAACAACCTGTTGTTTTAAACAGATCTAATATAACATATCAGTGTGCTTTGAGGTTAACAGAGCTGACATCCTGTGGCTTCTACATATTCGTGTAGCCCAAAAGATATCAAGAAAACATCTTGAAAAGTCTGTCAGACAGGTGCTCAAGGCAAGTCAACTGAGGGATGTAGCTTTAATGGACACTTGTTTGCTGTCCTATATTACTGTTTGCATTCTGCAATGATGTTACACTAGCAAGTGGAACCAGTAGCACAGAGGTTCTTCCAGAAAAGCTTAGTAAATGGTCATAATGTAATGTAAGCTTTACATTGTAATTGTTCTGCACTCTAGCTGTAGCAAATGCTTGTTTGTCTTGATAAACACAATATAAAAAATATATAAGAGTTGAGTTTTGGCATGATCAAATATTCAACAAGTTTGTTGAGCTTTTAGTACCTGTGCCACCGAGTACAAAACAGCTGCAATGTTGTTGTTCCTTACCAAGATGTATCAAGCTCTACTATCCCTCCTCATTCAGCATTTAACACGGAACACTCTATATCACTGGGTTATCAAAGTCAGTGAGAGGGGACAGAAGCACCTCATGCTAATGGCTACTCACATTCAAGAGTTTCCAAAATAACAGATAACAATTTGACCATAAAACTGTATGAAATCAAACGTAAAAACACAATTCTCAGCTCAAGAAAACAGCAACACAGGTTTTCACATATAATTAAAAAAAAGCTGATATTAGCCACTGTAGAAGAAAGCATGACCGTGATAAAAGTGTGTTAAATAGGGGTGCGTACAGAAGTGGGCATTACAACAGATCGACTGAGATTCTGTGATTGGCTGTGCTCAGGGTGTGTGTTTGCTGACACGCCCCTTTCCTCATCCCATCTTTAAACTGCAGTTACTTCTGTCCAAATTCTTCTCCAATATCCTCTCATGCGCGTCTCCGGCCTGATCACCGGCCAAGAGTCGTAGCTCACTCGCCGGCTGCTCTGACATTTGTGCATCCGCCCAATGAAAAGTGTCAGTGTGGCAACGGAGAGGAGGCCGGGCTAATAAGCAGTTGTTGTTGGCATTTTGCAGAGGGGGATTATTTTGTAACACTTTACAAGAGGTTTCTGTATCTTACATAGATTACACATAGACTTGTGAAATATGAAATAAGGTTTTCCTCAACAAAAGATATGTTTAGTCAACTAACACAAAATATAGATTATTTGGGTTTCTTGATATGAAGGAATAAAACAAAAGAGCCACTTTAAATCTTGCGTTGACTATACGTTTCTTGGAAGGAGAAAAGCATTTTAAAAAGACTGCAACTTGCAGAAATAGTAGTTGGCTAAGATCATAATGGCCAATTATTCAATGGATAAAGGCTATCCATGTTAAAATATGTGTTTCCTGTTGAACTAGGTCCTGACTACTTCATCATAGCATTTTTCTCTGAAGAAATGGAGTGGAAATATTTTTCATGAAACATTCAGGGCTACCAATTGCAAGTGATATGTTTTTTTGGTTGACTGTGTGACTAATTTGGGCCTTAGATGTTGTATTTCTTTGTTAAGTTTTGTCAGATGAATCCAGCCAACCCTATGAAAGAAATGGAGGTGACAAAAGCTGTGTTCCTATAACGCTGTGGACATTCAGAGGCCACTGGTTGCCACAGCGCATGTTATGTGTCAGCAGCACACACTCTGCAGTCTCTAATTAGGTTGAGTTTTCTCCCTGTTTCTCTTTCGGTGTGTGTGTGTGTGTGTGTGTGTGTGTGTGTGTGTGTGTGTGTGTGTGTGTGTGTGTGTGTGTGTGTGTGTGTGTGTGTGTGTGTGTGTGTGTGTGTGTGTGTGTGTTAGCGTGTGCGCGGGATGATTCAGCTCATAAGTGGATATCTCCTCTCCTGAGCTTACGCCTTGCCTGCACAAATGGGCTTTACACAGAAGCCTGATTGCAACAGCCCTGTCATAAATAAATGACTGGATAATTTTAGCATGACACAGAGGTAAAAATAGAACATCACGCTGTTAGCTCAAACGCTGGATGAACCCTTTGTTGAGACTTCTGAGTTACTTCCTGTCAGGATTGAACACTTTACAGGTGCCAGTGGTTTGCATGGAAATGACGGTGATTCACGGTTTGAACCAAATGAGTGTGTGTTTAACCGCATTGTTTCAAAGGTTATGTATTTAAATGACCATAACAAAGGTGATGATGTCCACAGTGATGGTCTTAAGGCTTGTATTGGGGAAATGTTCAATATTTCCACAGTTAAAATGTAATTCCCCTCTCTTTTGTGTAGCAGGGGAAATCCAGGTAGTGTACTTCTTGCCACATAGGTGGTCACAGGATTGCACTGTATAGTTAAAAGTATAAGATACCTGAGAGTAACTAACAGATGTAATGATGTACACGTATCAGTGTCTAGAGCTCCGTTTATGTGTTATACGAACTAAGTAGACGGTTCTGAAACTTTTCTTTTCCCTTTTGTAAGTAAAGGGTCAATTCAAGTTTTTTTTACCTCTCTGACGGAGAGAAACCAAATGTCAGAAAGTAAAGAGAAAAAGTGCTCAACCCTCATCTTGAATCTTTTTACCTTGTCTCGTATTCAGATTGTTCTTTTCATAAAAGCCATCCTGTTGACAGCAACTTCAACAGACAGGCCAGCTGCTCTACATTTAGTTTTAGCCACTTCTCATAGAAATTAGTTATTTAAAACCCAGGAAGTGCTACGGGAGTTTCTGTTTTTAGGGGTAGGCTAATGCAAGAAAAAGAGCAACATTTTAGATGGCAATGGTGGAAACCTGCAACAAGTTGTGACATTTTAACAGTTACCATCACTGCAGTCATCAATGGCACAGTCTGATATAACAGCAGCAGATCTGACATGTACAACTGGCTGTCGGTAACTTTCCCGTCACATGTTCTGCCTATATCACACACACACCCACACACACACACACACACACACACACACACCCCACACACACACACACACACACACACACACACACACACACACACACACACACACACACACACACACACACACACACACACAAACAGCTGTTCAACCTTAAGCCTACACATGATGCAGACAGTGATGATGTGATGATGCAGATCTCACACTGAACTTTTAGTCTCCCCTGATCATCAGGGCTTTTGAAGGAACCTGTTTGTGGTTTAACCCGGGTTAAACTCTCTCACACACACACACACACACAGACACACACACACACACACACACACACACACACACACACACACACACACACACACACACACACACACACACACACACACACACACACACACACACACACGCTGCCTTGCTTATCATTTCAGTTTGGGTTATAAAGGATTAAAAAGTGTCAACCGGCTAACGCGCATGCACATGTGTACGCACGCTGAAACACTGTATAGACTCAACACGTGCACGCGCAGCCAGAGAGCGGTGACTGTCTCGTTACATCGCCATGGCAGCCTCAGTGGCCCTATGGTGCGGTGTGAGTGTTGGGCAGGTGGAGAGGGGGGAAAGCCTTAAACTTACCGCAGTCCTCGCACAACACTCGCTCCACATCCTTCTTCAGCTCCGGCTCGCTGGCGTCCACAGGGGCGTACGATGCCTTGAATACCAAGGGCTCTGCTGTGGGGTCCATGAAAAAGATATATCTGTGGTCCTTCTCCACCGTGGTGCACGGGGCCTCGGAGCCGAAGTCCCCGACGGTCACGAGCTGCTCCCTCTCGAGGCCGCCGCTGTTGACGGGCCACACGTCCAGCACTTTGACATTCACACTGTAGGGCTCCCGGGAGGAGACGTTCTCCGGGGAGGAGCGCACCTCGCCCTCGATGACCACGGCGGATCGGTACGCCTGGTCCTGGAGGGAGTTGAGACTCGGGGCGTAACAGGCGAAGGAGACCCCGATGACCAGCATGGAGAAATGCACTGGATCAAGCCTCATGCCGTCAGCCTGTGCTGTGCTGCAGTGCTGCTGGGCGGCGGAGCGAGCTGGAAGAGAGAGACGGCGGCGAACGGGCTCCGGCAGAGCAGGCAGGGCAGAGCGGCAGACCTTGTGGAAGTGTCCATGCCATCTGTGTCTGCCGCTGCTCTCCCCATACGGCTGCTGGCCTCGGATGGGGGACACACACACCAGCCTAGGAACCGGAAACGGCCCGCTTCTGCATGCTTAAAAATGTGATTGCTGCATTCTCCTTCACCAACCACCCTCCCCCTCTTATCTCCCCTTTTCCTGAAAGGCAAAGCAAGACTCGTAAATTAGCCTCCTCTCGAATCCAGGGCTGAAACCTGGACCTCTCTCTCTCTCTCTCTCTCTCTCTCTCTCTCTCTCTCTTCTCTCTTTCTCTCTCTCTCTCTCTCTCTCTCTCTCTCTCTCTCTCTCTCTCTCTCTCTCTCTCTCTCTCTCTCTCTCTCTCTCTCTCTCTCTCTCTCTCTCTCTTTCGCTCTCTCTCTCACTCTCTATCCAGCTAATAGGCTAGCATCGCATGGGTGGGCGCATTGCCTCTGGTATGAAAAAAAGCAGCTTGCGCGTACAGAGGAATCACAAGAAACTATACGCACTCCACGCACACGCAAACGCAAGGTCGGGTCCCTTATCCACTTATTACGCTCGTGAAAATAGTTCCTCTCCTGTAAGCAAAACAATAAATTTAAAAAAGAACAGAAAAACCGGGGGAGGAAGAGACGGACAGGATGAGATAGCAGCGGTTATCCGGTGAGGCGATGCAACAGTAGCGCGCACCCTCCAGACGCGTCCCCTGCGCCCCTCATCATACGCGAGCAGCTTACGTGAGCAAACATCACCTGCCCGGTCACTGGCGTCGGCTCGCCACGTCCTGCGCAAACACCCTAATGACCCGGGCACCCACCGGCACACCGCCACCGACCCAACCGGCGTGTGAGCATGCCGGCCGCCTGAGTTAAACCTCTGCGGGTGGTGGGTGCGGGAGAAATCACGCAAGCGGTGCACCGTGCGTCTGTAGCCAAGCCCTGCGCGGCTCCCACTGTGGATCTCGTGCGAGAAGTGCAAGAGAGGCTATAGGCGACTGTTACACACACTGCGGATAGTTGTCGCGATGACTAACGCTGCGAAATTCTCTCAATGGATTCCTCAGCGTAGCGAACCGAGCTGCGAGTTACGAGACTTCAGCTTTAAATGTCCTCACTCATATATACGCACGCTGCAGGAAAACACACCCAAAAGCTGACATTTACCACCCTATGCGAGTCAGTGCAGTTCACTATGCTATGAGAAACTGTGCAGTTGTACGACTCTGTAATGCAACAAGTGGGGGCATCAGTTAGCCCAACCTAAAGGTGCTATGCTGGAAAGATATTCTACGCAAATGTGTTGCCAATCCTGCTCAGCTACAGCTAATAAAACCACTTTTTTCATTGAACACATCTCCACCAATGAAATGCGAGCTTTACACAATATGCTCAGGCTTTTTTTTATGGTGACCACATGTATCCCCCTCCCTCCTCAGCAGAACCAGCCCCTGCTTCCATCTGTGTATCAATCAATCAAGCCATTCATAAGATTCTCCTTTCACTCTCAGGAGCCGCACGCCCTTCTGCAAGGTCAGGAAGACTTTCATTGTCCATGCTGAGAAAGGGATCAAATATAATGTCATATAGGGGACACATGGGCTGCATTTTTCTTACTATAGATGATGAAGAAAATGTGAGAGGCCATTTCATCACATATGCACCTACATGATGGCCTCACACACCATGCAGTTTCTCAAGCAGAAGGGCCATCACGAGCCATACCCTGTCCATGGCGCTGAATGGCTTGACAGGTTTAGTGCTGGCCCCAACAAAGCCAGTCACATGACACCTCGTAGAGATTGAAGGCCAATATGGTTTGTTGACTAAAATATTAACCCAAGTTCCAAAGGGTCAAGTCTTTCAGATAAAGTAAAAAGCCGTTTCTGTCCTGTTTGCTGTCCAAGGTGCTGAACGCTAAGCGTGGAGGTTCATCTTCAAATTGTGATGGTTCTTTATTCCTATGATTGCTTTTCCAGTCCTGGGATTACCAAAGCATTTGAAGAGTATGTGATGTGTTCAGTGACCCACTCCCTTTCTCCGCCCACTGCCCACCCATTAACTGATATGTCTCTCCTTCATCCATTCAAGCGCTCATGTATTCATTAGAGAAACCCATTCAGGGACATCATTCACAATTTAGGAATTTCCAAATTAGCCTTGAGAGCAAATCATTTGTTGACAAAGTGAAGGCGAGGAAAACCCCTTTCCTGCTGACTAACCCTGGGGGAGGACTGCCACCAATTGCCGTTTCCCCTGGTACTAACGCTTGGAATGATCAGAGGGGCTGTTTTTGGAGATGCACCTTCATTTCAGCAGGTTGTTGATGAGGTATATCATGGCACTTTATCCAAAATACTTTACCATGCGTCTGTCAGGATGTCTTTGCAAACTTGTCCCTGATTCCCTTTTCCACTCATCTCTCCATTTTCTACACTGTAAGTAATACTCCAAAGCAAACTCAATTCAATCTGTTTTTATGCCCACCCACCGCTGTCCGTGGTGCTGACAGACACCAGTGACTTATCCACTCAAAAAACAACGATGGACATGACTGGATATGCTAACAGGTCAACGGCCCTTCTTTTACCAGCTCAACTCAACAGATCTCAAATGAGTGTATGAGATATTTGTGAGTCTTCTTTTTGTGAATTGTATTATTAATGATGATGATTTTTTCTATATATATATTTCATTTAGGAAATCTGCAAAAAGAAAAAAGGCTGATCCATTTACAATTAAAACACTTGTTTTTTTGTTCCTTTCCTAGATTATATCAATAATATTTCACAGCCTTCAAATCCTACTAAACTGTCATCATATCAACATCAAGTCACCCACATCATTCTACCATGCCTTCATGGGCCTAAACACCTCATAACATTGCCTGGTATGTTTTATTGTTATTGTGGTGGTACTTTACATGACCCTTATAAACAGGATTCATTCTCACTTGAATAACTAATACACTGGAAATACGCATGCTAAAAGAAAGAACAACACGTGACTAATCTGAACTCATATTGCATGAAAAGATCATTGTAAATCAGCATAATTCTAAAACCTGTTAAGATAATATCATGCCTTGGTTGTATATTTAATGTACATTCAAAAATGAATATTAATGACATCTTGTATGTCCAATATAGTAGTTTTTATCCAACAGTTGGCGTTTTGCTTCTTCTTTTAAGCTGACAAACCCTTCCAAGGCCATTGAGAAATAGTGGCAGGCAAGCAAGTCCAATCACAGGGTAATGATTCATGATGCTTCACAGTGAATCAGCCCCTCCCTCAGACAGCTATCATCCACTGTTCATTCAGAAATGTATCTTTTCCCTGGCTCTCTCTATTTATGTGTCCTTCTTAAGAGACTGTCCATGATCGCTGTCCGTGGTGCTGCAATACCCAAACCAGGTAGGAATTTTATTCCAGTCCTGTCATTACTTTTTCAACAGGATGCAAACAGGTGTTATTTATGTACTTCAATGTGTAGCCATTATCAAGCTATTTATCTATCCATCTATCTATCTATCTATCTATCTATCTATCTATCTATCTATCTATCTATGTTTGATGTTAGTACTGCAGTGTTTGAGGCTCACATGGGTGGGGGTTAACTTTCTGTTGCAATCGTTGCAATATACGGCGAAACAGAAGGATGAAGTGAAAATTGTGTGAAACGTTGTAAAACCAGAGTGAGTGTCTTGAACGCAGCCCGCTTTCAGTACAGCAGCACCGAGCACAGCTACTTTCCTTTTTTCAACCTCTTCTCTCTTCTCGTCTCGCGATAGAGCGGCGGAGTGGTTTGACGGGCAGTCGAGGTTGCAGCAGGCAGAGGGAGACGGTGGAAGGTAAAGCAGGGAGGCAGCATCATGGCGGACAGAGACAGTGGCAGTGACCACGGAGGGCCCACCGCGGGCCCCGGCTCGCTGCCCCCGGGTGCGATGGGTGCTATGTCCCGGCTGCAGCACGACACCGAGGAGCTCGCCTCGAAGCGCGTCGACATCCAAAACAAGCGCTTCTACCTTGACGTGAAGCAGAATGTTAAAGGCCGCTTCCTAAAGATAGCCGAGGTCGGGGCTGGTGGAAACAAGAGCCGCCTCACTCTCTCTATGTCGGTGGCCGTAGAGTTCCGCGATTATCTCGGGGACTTTATCGAACATTACGCCCAGCTGGGCCCGAGCAACCCGGACATAGTGCAGGATGAGCCGCGGCGGGCGCTCAAGAGCGAATTCCTGGTGCGGGAGAATCGGAAATATTACATGGATCTGAAAGAGAACCAGAGGGGGCGGTTCCTAAGGATCCGGCAGACCGTTAATCGGGGGCCCGGATTGGGAAGCGCGCAAGGCCAGACCATCGCTCTGCCGGCGCAGGGTCTCATCGAGTTCCGCGACGCTTTGGCCAAACTCATCGACGACTACGGTGTGGACGAGGAGCCGGCGGAGCTCCCGGAGGGCACCTCTCTGACGGTCGACAACAAGCGCTTCTTCTTCGACGTGGGCTCCAATAAGTACGGGGTCTTCATGAGGGTCAGCGAGGTGAAGCCCACGTACCGGAACTCCATCACGGTTCCGTGCAAAGTGTGGTCCAAATTCGGCAACACCTTCAGCAAATACGCGGATGAGATGAGGAAGATCCAGGAGAGGAGTAGAGAGAAACGGGCCTCCGAACTGCTACCTGAGGGCCCGCTCGGCGGAGATGACGGCGACGATGACTGACGCGGATCTTAGGAGGGCCGGAGTGAAACGACAAACTGGACTCTGAGAGAAAAACGAGACTTTTAACTGTAAAATAGAAAGATAAATTTCCAAGGGAATCACCCCACACACACAACCTCCACAGACATGGCAGCACCTCTGCTGTCTCCTCGCTCATTTTACTGGATGTCACCCCACTTACCACCATGTAACAGTAAGCCGCTGCTATCAAGGATTGAACTGTAAGATATGAACTGTTTCCTATACTTGATTTAAATGACAATGAACAGAGTGTTTATATCTCTATCAAACGACAGATTTTGCACACCTCAAAGCTATTTCGAAAAAAAAGAAATGTTAAATGTTTTCAAACTGGTAATAATCTTATAGCCTATATATTAGTATATTATACTAAGATTTAATCACAGGTAAAAACCAGAGGTCTATTATATAAAATGACAGTCTTCATGTAGAAAGAGTATTTGACATCAGCACAAAGAGAATATATTATGGACTTTATGAAACCAAAATCTGATTCCAGATGTATAGTTTATTATAAAGGTACGCAGAATAAATATGAAAGCGCTCTAAAAGTGTATGAATTGCAGAACGCAGCACTACAGGCCTGTTAACATGTAAGCATGTGTGCATAGGCTCTTGTTTTGAAAAGAAGTTTGGCAAAGTAGGCTATAGTCTTTGGTTTGACCTAAAGCGTAGTAGGCTAATGAAAACATTTATATCACGCCATTGACTTGGAAAAGTTGAGACTCAAAAATAAAAAGCCTATTTTGTGGCCTAAAAAAAATGGGAGAAATCCATTTGTGAGCCACTATATTGAATTTCAACCCTCTCGCACCATGTCCATATAAACTTAAAAGAAAAAAAGTGCTAACTTAGATGTACTAATTATGATTTTGTGAATCAGCTGTAAAGAAAAAAATCCTGATTGAGACACCCACGTTTTCTGTGGGTTAAGTTTTTTCTTTGTTGTTTTCTTCCCTCTTGGGGGGTGGGGGGGTGCAAAAGTATAAAGGTCCACCTTATGGGAGCGCAAAAAAAGACGCGTTAGCACAGCGCGTGGCGAGGCTACGCGTCCTCTCTGACGCCATTACGACCCGTGCCTTATACACTCCACTCGTTTACGTGTTCTCACGTAGATGGTCCGTGACCTCGACCGCTGTACGTTTTCATTTACGAGTGCTGTTATGTAGGCCGGAATATAAACTCGCTGGGGCTGTGTTAGTTCACACCCCTGATGTGCATAGGTTGCAACACCGAGAGTAAGCTGGGAGTTATGCTGGGAGTTTGGGGGCCAGCGATGGTGGTGGGCAGAATCAGATAGATGAGGTGCTGTCGTCAGTGTGTCATGGCCCCCTGGAGCCCAGAATCCTTAGCGGCACCCCTGCCCTGGTGGCCTCTCACAGCAATGTGTGTGTACAGGAGTACACCAGGGTGGTCTTGCACACCATATGCACCATGAAACAAACAAAGTGAGGAACAGCTGAATGAATCTGTTGGTTAGAGCAGAGATGGATGCTGATAAAGAGCCAAGCAGGCCATCAGTGTGAGTGCAGTCCAGAGGATGGAGAGGCCTATCAGTGCAGGGCCCAGGCAGATACTATCTCTTTATGGTGCTACAGCCCCTTGAACGCTCCTTGGGGGCCTGAATATGTCACGTTTCTGCATTATTTTTTGCCCTTTTTTCCCGTTTCTCCACATTATGTTGTCCAGGTGTGTCAGGTTTCCCCCTCCCAGGCAGAGAGGAAGCTGCTGACTAGTGTAGGACATTTCATAGTAGTGTGCAATATTGTGTACGTGCCAATCGAGGCATTGTATCACGTGTATAGACTATTAAAAAGCTGAAAAAAATGTATAGGCTGATGTAATCAGTAGATATTGGAAAGCATGTCGGTGAGGTTGTTGCATCTGCATTATATTTCCAAAATGTGAAGTCTTTCTTCTGAAGCACTTGAGTGGGGAAAAAACGTCAGAGTAGTAGTGAGATATTTTCCTGTCATGTTCTGTAAACTAGTAGGCTGCCTTGTCCGTCTATCAGTGCGCGTAGACTAGTTTGGGTGTTTTACGTTCCCCTTTGGACTCACCCCCGGAATACCTTACTCGTTCCTCCCCTAACACAAACACACACATACAGTCTGCCCCTGTCGAGGCCTCTTGTCCCTATCTGAGTGTTTGGGAGGCCTCTAAAGTGTTTTAATGGTGAACTGCCCAAGGCCTCCTGTCATTTGCAGCCAGCAGACTGTCTGAGACTGCTAATGCCGGACAGGTGAACCACAGTTTGACTTTTGCTTGTCTGCGGTTTTTATTTCTGCTAGGTGATAGTGATCGGCCCCAGCAGACCCAAAGCGCAGGGGAGTTTGTTGTCTGTTTTACAATGAGGATTATAATTATTTTCTCGTACGTGGGCAGACTCTGATCTCCAGTCCGCTGTTTCAAAGTGTAAAAAAGGCTCTGGCTCATTGTCTGTCTAGTTAAACTTGTCCAAACGCCCAAATACACTCCGGCAGACACACTGCCCATTCCTTCTTTTTGACCCAGGCAACTTTCAGGCTTACATTAAAGTGCAATTTAACTAACAATAGGCTCTAAGTGGTTAGTCGTTTTTTCAAGCAGATCGGTCTAAAACACTACGACTAAGCCTGGTCACAGTGTGTCAGAGTGGCATGAAGGGGAAACAGACTGCAAGGATTGCGGCTTTAAAAATCTCAGCTGGATAAAAGCTGCTAATGTAGTTACAGCCTGGGCCTGCCAGGCACGAAGCTTAGCTGAGGCTAGACTGAAGCAGAAAGCACACCTGGGCTGAAACTGTAGCAGAAGTCAAATCGAATGGTTGCTTTAAAAAAAGGTTGATCTGTGTTTGATTGGGCATGTCTGCACGTTAGAGGCAAGAAACATTTTCCAGAAAATCCCATCTGTTCCACGCAGGACGTTTTGGCCCAGGTTTGTGTCCCAGTGTATGTGAAAGGCCTGATGAAGCCTGGCACTGCACTGTAAGGGCTTAGCAGCAGCAGCAGCCTACTGACCCGGCTGAGGACAGATCCAGTTAGGACTGGAACAGGAAGTCTCTTTCCCCTCATGCAAAGATTTCCTCACACTGCCCTGTGAATTATAGGAGCCCATTTTGATTTAACGCACATACGAGCCACCTATTACTGTGTACCCAGCAATGCTCATCTGAGGTCATTGAGTTCATCTCGAGTTCACCATAAGGCTGCACTCTCTGTCATGACTCAGCACTTATTCCCCAGAGTGTGGCTTCAGCTTGATTGAGGCCTACAGGAGGCTCATGCTACATGAAGACTGGAAATACAACACCTCCTTTTATCCATTTCTCGAATGTCCCAATCAAAGGAGAGCATGAACTTGCTCATAGAGTTCACATTGTGAATGCCTCAATTTAAAACACACATTTCTATAAAGATTTAAAGACGTGCTGTTGCAGACTGTGATCGCCAGGTGCTACTGGGTCAGTCGTTCAGGATTTGGTTGTATAACATGACCTGTATATTTTGGGTCGTAGTTCTATGTGAATAACAGGGAAGAGAAGTGGGGAGCTCTCGTGATTTTTGCTGAAGACAGTGTGATCAAATCAGATTTCTCAAGTTAACAAGTGTCACGGCAAAACCCGGAGTGACCTTGCAGCCATGCTGTGCCCACGTTCATCCATTTCTGGGACTCAAATGCAAAATGGTAGGCTGATAATTATTTTCTGTGTAAATCGCGCTCTCTTCAGTGGCTCTGGCTAAATTCAGTGTGCGAATGATGTTCTGAATTACTACACAGATGAGCCATCATAGCAATCCCTAATGTAATCCTGCCTTTTTGTCTGGTATTATTTTATTTTATTCAAAAGAGCCGGTTTTTTGTTGCCCCAACAACAAGCAACATTCCTTATTCAACTAATGGAAATAGAAGAAACATGTAATATTAGACTCTTAAGTGCAGCAGTAGCTACTTGTTGCATGCTCTCCGATTGCTATGATGACCCCTGCTGTAGGCGCTTCATCTGCTTGCTTAAACAGACTATTCATATACATGACCTAAAACAGCAAACTTCCACAACTACTGACTTCAAAACAGACTTAACTTCCATAAAGGCGTTACAGACAACCAAATCTGCTCCGTTTCTGGTTTCCGTGTTGTAGTCTTTTTTTATTGGCCGCTCAGAGTTCCTTGGTTATCGCACAGCCAATCGCAGCGTCTGGTTCAAGCCAAGCACTATATGACTCATCACAAACCACTGACAGAGGGCTCATTCAGCACGTCTCCTTTTGCACCGAGCGGTTAGGGTCCATCATGTTTGCAGACTGTACAGGCTACTGTTGTGTTTCGTAACAAAGACGTTCTTTCAAAATGCTTTGAAGATGTTGGGAAATGGATCCTGGATTTTAAAGGGGTGGGGTCAATGCACAATGAACATATCCCATGTCATCGTTTGGTCTAAATCCCTTTATCATCCCCATATGAGATAATATGTTGTATCTTTCAAAAATATTTTATCTGTGGCGTGTGTGTGTGTGTATATATATATATATATATGGTTTGTTATATATGATGCTCCTCCTTTCAGAAAAATATAACATATAAACAGGAAAACATATTGCTGTTTTTTTTCCTTTGTATTTTATACTTACAGAAAGCATTGAATAAAAATGGATAAATACTTGCACTTTAGATATATTAAGAAAAATACAAATCTGCATATTATTTTTGATAGGGATCTCACATTCAAAGAGTATAAATTACAGGCTTTGTGGCTATTGCTGGACAGAGATGTATTGAGTTCTACTTATTGAAGTATATTCTGTCTGTGTGTCAGAAGGTTTACTAAAGTAAATTGCATGATAAAGTAGTGTTACACCGATATTGTTCTTTTTTTAGTTGGTAAAAATGTCTGAAAACTGTGATAACAACCCTCTTGTATCATGATAACCTCTCCTGACCCCTTCTAGAATATTTCTTATTGAAATATGGCCTTTCCTGACCACATGACGATGGTGCTTACTTTGGCTTTGACATCGAGCTCATCCTTCAAATCTCAACATCACCATAACTCGCGTCCTCACACTTCATTACTTTCTGTTATGTACTCTCACTACCTTATTAAAATTTCCGTTGATGGCAAAAAAAAAGCGTGCTGTTTTGTACATTGCTGTTTGTTTAAATGTTGGGGGAGCCTTGTTGTCTGAAAAATGACTAATCGCGCAATAAAAAGGAATTCCACATGTCCCTGTCTCCGCACAAATGGCTCCAATCTCCATCCGCTTTTGAAAAAATGTGTGAAATGAAACTCATAAATAACCGCCAATTATTTTTGAAAAATCTATCTTTAAAACGTTAACTTTTTTTTAACGCAAAAAATGTCAGACGTTCTACCGTTTTTAATCAGTTTAACTATGGGGAATACAAGTAAATACAGCTCTGGGCAAAAAGTTAACAGCATTATCAGTTACTCTGGTTTTACTATTTATAGGTATTTTTGAATAAAATTACATTTTTTTAATCGTATTTAATTCTTCAAACTAATGACAACATTTCTCTGTGTTGGAATTCAACAGACACTGGAATGGAAAGGCTGCCATACATGCAAAGATTGAGAGTTAAGAAAAATTTGGATTGGTCTCTTAATTCTTTCCAGACTCGTATCATCGGGTTTTGGATTGACAAAAAAATACTTTTGGAAAACATTACCTTGGATTTCGAGAAACAAAAAATTACAATTTTCTGACATTCTATTAACCAAATTATTACATTTTTTACTTTTAATCGTTCAATCATTCAGATTCATTGATTAAGATTCACTGAACTAATTGTTAGTGGCAGCCCTAATTTACATATATAAAGATCATTTATGAAGGGGATGTTAAATAATTTTAGTTATTTCATTTATATCAACTAAGTACTGTATGTACATTAATTTGAAGTATAAGTGGAATCATCAGCCGTGTTTGGAAAGGTCGCTCATGTATTAATGATTAAAACGGCACAAACTCAAAAGGAGCGTAAAAATATTGGACGGACACATTTGCATTTTAGTTCCAGGTGAAAATCAAAGGTTAGTGTGCCAGATGGTTGCCTCAGCAGGAGAGAGGACATGATGTGAACAGAAGAGTATTAACTCCTATCATCCAGATGAGGGTTTTTCAGTCGGCGGGAGGTGCATCAAATGCAATAAAATGGATGGCACCTCACAGTGAATTGGGCAAGGATTGTAAAAATGTAACGCTATAACATTTGACAGTTCTCAATATTAACTAGACACTGCTCATATCTGAAATGTCAAGCAGTGACTGACATGTAAGAGGCTAATTTAAACGTGAACCTTCTGTAATTACACTATCATTAGCATAGTGATCATATAATGACAACAGACAGCAGCTTAGCTATATCTTAACATTCTCGCATGGTATCATTTGACAAATACAGTCACTCCGTTTGCAATGTTGTGGCCTTTTCGCAGTCATCTGTGCTACATCAAACTAATGCAATTACAGTCTAAGGGAAATTAGATTTGAGTGCATTTTGTTTGTATCTATTGGCTCTAGTGTTTTGGCTCTGTTGTAAGCTTGTTGTGGTTATTTGAAAAGCTTTAGGAGCAGAAGCACACTGTACTAGCTTTTAAACAGAGTGGTCGCAGCACAAATATTCATAGGCACAACGTATTAGGCTGAAGATGCAATTTCAAGACAAGCGACATTAAAGTGTTTGGTCAATACATAAGCATGCTGATAACTTTGTTAAACTAGCTAGCTTGTAAAGCAGCTTACATTGTTATGGTATCTCAAAGAAAGTTACTTAATGAAAGGAATGTTATATCACACTGATCAAAGATACATTATGGAACTTCTAAAAAATCATCTTTATTATTTGGGCCTACACCAGAAGGGGGGAAGCTAAAATCCTGCTGGTCATCAGCCAAAGAGTGACAACGACATTACAATTGTATATCATTATGTACAATGTGTTGCTGTATGGTATTAAGACCATTGGCTCCATGATACTAAGTAGCTTGACATTTGCAATCTACTCTTATCAGCTAGCATTACAAAGTAACCAAAGCCGAACCCAAACAGTTTCTACTGATTTCGAGCTAGCTGGCTTACCTAAACTTAACTTTCTTTTTTTTTAAAAACAGTTTTGTTCCGAAACATAATTTATTGTTGGCTAAAATCGACACATTTCTCATAATAGGCTACACAAAGTATAATGGATCACTTGTACTTTGCTTACAATTTGCCTACAGTTAGAAAGCCAGCAAGCTAAGGTTAGCGGGCTAATTGTCACTTACGCAGCATGGATCTGGAATAAGTTGTTTCATAAAGTAAGTTGATAAAATCATTTACAAATGTCAAGCTAGCATATTCAGACACATTAGCCCCATGGGAGTCTGTATGAATAAGATAACTTTCCACTGGAGACAGTATTTTGTCACATTAGCTACACACTGTTAGCCTTAAGATAGCTAAAGAGAGGCAATGCACTGGGGAGTACAGTACACATAAACGTCACATCATTAGATTTTTACATAAACCGTAAACTGTTGAAATCATGTGAGAAATCATGTGAGAAATACCAGCAACCTCTTCCTTTTTTAATGTGCTTTTGTATAAAGACCTGCGGATATAACACTCTAAAAATAAATTTCGCTCTAATTTCACAAAGCACCTGATGTTAGCACTTGATAGCACTTTTGTTAATACATGGCTTCCTTTACTGGTATTTCACAGCAGGAGAAGCACAGGTGTTATTAATCAACTAATTAGAACTACATTTCGTTTTACTAGCTTACATTACAGAGACATGTAATTAGCAGCACCTGTGGGAAAACTGACATTTTGACTACTATAAAAGTAAAAATGTCTCCATATCCAGTCTCTGATAGTGTTACGTTATTATGAGAGTGCTTTCATACTTGTTTGATTCTGAAATTGTATATTTATATAAATATATGTGTGTGTGTGTGTGTCCGCATCTGTAGCCTGTTATTGTCTCATTATACCGCACTGTCAATTAATTAAAAGTATATAAGTGGTCATGAACACATCTGTCCATCAGACAGAGGGCTGCTGTGCCTCCTGTCATCATTAATGGACGTCTCTTTAAAATGACGACCGCTCAGAGGAGAGGAGTTCTCATTTCTCTAACCGCCTGCTGCTAACCCTCCTCTCTCCTTGGCTCCCCTCCTCGGCTCCTCCACTCGCATCTCCTGTGGGCGGGACTAAGTCTCGAGGATAGGAGTCGATGAGGGGAAATCCCAGAAATGAGATACGGCCATTGAGTGAATCACTATAGCAACATTGGAGTTACAGACAACTCACAATGCAACAGTAACAGCCTTACTATTTGGCACCTTTGGCACAGGTGAGTGGACAGTACAAACTCCTGTTGATAAAAAAACGTTTTGGAGCCATCGTTTAATTATTTTAAAGTCATTTCAAGGTCAAAGAAGCACACCAATGCGAATGTCTGTGTGACACTAAAAGGAAATGTCAGCAGTCGGTATCAGGACATACGTTTATTAATGCAGGAGAATTACTGCATGACAGCTCTAACCAGCTGCAAAATGAATATAATGTTAACATTAACAGATCACAACAAATAATCCAGTCATATAATATATATTATCCTGAAAATGGCCATTCTGCATAAGGAGTACTTTAGGTTTGGGTGATTTAAGTATTTTATGATCTAACACTTTTGTACTTTTACTAAAGTAACATTTTGAATGCAGGAGTTTCACTTAAAACATAATATGTCCACACTATGGTATTACTACTTTACTTTACCAATAGATTGAAATAGTTCTTCCAACTCTCTAAAATGGGTACAGCAATGTGATGCGCGGTTATTTTCTGACAACTTAAGATGCTGATTAATGCTGCATTTATCCACACGTGCTACACCATGCATTCATTTAAATGTAACATGGTGGCGCTGCAGAGTCTGCAATAAATGTTTTATTGTTGATGGTAATTCAGTTTATTTAATGATAGAAATGTATGCAAGGGCTACACAATTTGGAAAAAATAACTAACTGTGATTGTTTTGCAGTTGCAACATGATCAATGTTGCATCATTGTTTCCATACATCTCCTGACATTTCCCTGTGTTTGATTTGTATCTTTTCTGTTGTAATTCTTCTGTTTGCTATCGCAGTAAAGTGTTTTTATTGCATGTACAGCACTTTGGCTCCACCAAAAATCGATTTTTAAAATGTGCTATATAAATAAAACCTGATTTGATCTAAAATGATCAGTGTGATCTCTTGAGAAAAGCCTGACCAAGTACGGATTCTTTTTTCTATTTCTAGGCCGGGACTTCTCTGCAGCACCACAATCCTTTAATGATTGTACTAGCCCATATTGTGATTTCAATAATGTTGCGATTAATTGTGCAGCCCTAATGCATGGAATAAGACACACATGAATAATACCAGGCCTGTTCTGTGAGTCTAGTTTTCTGTGTTGCAGCCCCCCCCCCCCCCCCCCCACACTGGGATACAGGCTACTGAGCTGAAGCTGTACACACAACGTGTTTTGTATTACTACACAAACTAATATCTACATAATATCAAACATGTCAGTGGCACCCAGGTTAGTAAACTGCTTTGATCCTTTTGCTTTTAAACAGAGTCGACAATACCAATAAATCACAACCACACACATCTGTATAAAAGCTTACTTTATGAAGCACAGACTAAATATTCAGTAAATATGTCCTTTACATAGTATAAGCATCGTGTCAAAAAACAGTTCCGATATACAAACAAAAAGACAGATCCAATGTTGACATCAAGGTGCCGAAGTTGTCATTTTTTAAATAAAACATAACAATCAACAAATATATCGTCACAATCCTATATTACAGCACAGGCCTACCCTAGAACGTTGGGAAACAATGGTTAGCACGACAGCCAAAGTGACTATAGGGGGGAAGTCTCCCTGTAAGAAAGCGGTTATTCATCCTAACAGTACAGCTTTATAAAATGTACTTCCTCTCTGAAAACTACACCTCAGACTTTTTGTTCTGTACAAGGATCCGGCTCCAGGATTCCAGCCAAGTCCTGAAAAGGATCCCAGATCCCATCAGCCACTATTAATATGATATACGAAGCAACAGAAGCGCTGTGTGCAGAGCCAAATACATCACTTCCTGTCCATATCCACCACTCTGCTTGTGTCAACATGCTTCTGTGCCACGCCGAGGCTGAGCGAGGGGCACTAAGCTCGCTGATCTACAGTTGTGTCATACGCAAATCCCATAGAAAGAGGAAAAAGGTGTGTGTGGATCGAGTAAGGTGCTCAAAATCAGCGGTACCGCCACCACTTCCTCCTTCCATGAGAAACAAGCTTAATGTATTGTGTTCCTGTTTGGATAAATGTGCGCGGGGTGTTTTTTACTTGGTGAGTCTTACTTAGAAAACCAAAGCAGTCTCTTCTTCTTAGAACAACTTTCCCCCATGTGGAGGATGTTTTGATGGCTACTTGTTTTGCTGCTGTTCTCCAGTCCGGTGCTCCGACAGGTTTAAGCACGTTAAGCTGGAGCAGTCCTGCTGCTACACTCTCCAATCAGCTGTCTCTCTGCTTTCACAAAAACATCTTCAATACACCAGTAAATGCTCAAAATGAGGCCAAGCAAGCTATGACATGTCTATTTTATAAAAGAAACCATTTTGTAACATGATTGGTTCGATTTGTTTCCAATGTACGTACATTTATAAATTAAAACCTTACTATTATATACACTTCTGCAACACTGTTTATGCAGAACTGTTTTATAAAGTCATGTTTTAGTGAAAAGGTGTGTGTTTCGGAAGTAGTGAGCATAAATGACACTGCAAGAGTTTCTACATGAATGATTTCTGATCTTTTTGCTCAGATGCTCCCTTTTAACTGTAACTCATCAAGACTGTTCGCACTTTAATGATTCTTCGTGGAGCCATGAGAGAAAAGGTTATTATTTTAAGAAGTCAAGGTAGAGACTTTGTCAAAAGGATGATGTCTGCCTCTGTGATGAAGATGCTTTTGAGAGCCTGACTATTACGGCAGTCTCATTCAGCAGAAGGCCGTTGGATTCTTTCTCACCAAACAATAAGTAAGTCTGAAAGGAAAACATCTTCCTTTTGGCTTCAGCACTCAAATCTCAACCAGGAACTGCTTGAAAAGAGCCAACACACACACACACACACACACACACACACACACACACACACACACACACAGTTGATCCACTCCCGCCCACACCCTCCTGCTCTGCCCTTTACTTCCATATTTTGTCGTGATACAACAGGAGTAGTTTGCGGGATGAAACAGAACATGGCACAGCGCTTTCATTCAGTCAAAGACGTGTAGGAGAATAATTGAATGCATGTCAGTATTTGGGGGGGGGGAGGGGGGCGGCAGCTTTAAAATCCCAGCTCGCTGTGACTAACACTCACTAAATCCCTCAACATCTTGTGTCAAGGTGCCCTTGAGTAAGGCACTCAACCTCTAGTTCCTCTGGTGGAGCAGCTTATGAGCAAACACAGCTCCTCTACAATTTTCTACTGTACGAATGTCAGGATGGGGAAGGAAAGAGCGCGCATGCTCGGTGTGTAAACCCTTCCCCGGGGCGGAGAATTCAATAAATAAATAAATATGCTATACATGGCAGGGACTTGATCCTTCTGAGAAGTTCTTTCAAGAGTTTTTTTGGGATGGATATGCTGCATTTTCACACACCACCCATTACGTAGGTCCGTACACACGCCTGCGAGTGGCAAGGTGCGTCAACACGAGTGGCGAAAAAAGAAAAAAAAAGGCCTAAATGCTACAGTAGTACCATGTCCGTCTGAATCCTCCTTCTTTGCAGCCTAATACATTATAAATGACTCACAACTAGAAAACACAACTAGCTCTGAGTTGGGAAATAATACTGATGACGTCATTATAAATAGTGATCACAGTTAATGATCATGTCGATGTGCAATAATAATAATAATAAGAGTTCAAAGGACTGAGGTTTGGCAGGGTCACTTGTTGAGCACGGGCTCTTCTTCATCTATTGCTCAAGGACAGAATCACCGGGTGGATCAATTCTGGAGGGGGGGGGGTCATGTCTCCTGCTGCTGTCCTACAGGAGGAGCCCAACACAGAAACACTAACAGGAAACAGCCAGTAAGAAGTCGGAGGGGGTTTGTTTCGTTGCCCTGGTCCTTCCTCCCCTCAGCTCCTCTGTCCCGGGGCAGTCCTCCCATTCAGCCCCCCCTGGGCCTGGCTGATGGACGGGGAGGACTGCGTCTTGCGGAGGTGACACTCCCGACCGGACAGCCCACCCTCCATGATCAGGCCCCCCATCACGCTGGCCTCGATCTTCTCAAGGTCGTCCGTCTCCGCGCGGAGTTTGGCCTGCAGGAGGCTGATGTACGTCTCATAGCGGGACTTCTGCTCAGGGAAGGGAAGGGAGGGGGAGAGGGGGAGAGGGGGAGAGGGGGAGAGGGGGAGAGGGGGAGAGGGGGAGAGGGGGAGAGGGGGGGAGGGGGAGAGGGGGGGAGGGGGAGAGGGGGGGAGGGGGGGAGACAGGACAAGGTAAGATGAAAGAGACACAACTGACTTTATTTATGCCAATTAAAAATGATCTGTATTTAATAGCTTTTCTGTTATCTAGCTTTATTTAAGCCTTAGGCGGGAAACTACATGCACAAATATGTTTTTTCATGCAGGGTTGATTTAAAATTATTTAAGTTTATTATTATTTCATGACTTTTTTGAAGACAATTGGAAAGAAAAGCCAAAATGCTGCACAAAAACAATAAAAACATTTAGCTGTTTATTTGACTACCTTTGTCTGTTTCCATCGGTTTATTTATTCCTAATTCACCCAGTTAACGTTAGATAATGCCTTGTTTGCATATTAAAACATAACATTTTAGAAAAACTGTAATTGAAAGAATATTGTGAAAAGACTAAAAGCCCCCTCACATCTGACTTTATTTGTTATTTATATGTTCTTTATTAAATAAAGGTTCTGTTTAGTATTCAGCTTGATTGAGGACTCAAGGCTATCACGCGCTGGTTATTTTGAGTTTGGTCTAATGTGCTTCAGTTTCATTTCTTCTTAAGCAATAGAAAATATCCTAAAAACACATATGAGTTGATTTTACAGACTGTGTCTATTTGCCTTCTAATCTCACCAAAAGTTAGCGTTACATAATGCCTAAATTGCATATTTAAAAATAAATTCACAGAATACAATGTAATACAAAATAATTACCTTAACGTAATAAATAATCTATTAGTTACCCTAGCATACCCTTAACAAGAAGCTATCCACCTCTAGTGTCCATCCTTAAGCTAATACAAGGACTGACAGTTACAAAACAATACCTATATATTTGTTTAAGTTATCATGAGATTTCATGATAAGTTAAACATGTGTGCCAACTAAACATCTTTGCAACTATGAAAAAAAATACATTTGAAACGATATACTTGAAAAATAGAAAGGACATGAAAAGGAAAACAGCTAACAGACAGTGGCCGTCTGTCATGCTTTTTAGTCTCTTAGCAACCCTTTAAGTCGAATAATAAAATGAGGAATTTAGGGGACGTGTACCTCGTACGTGAGGTAGTGCTCTTTGAGCCGATACTCCTCCCACTCGCGGCTTTTGGGGTCGACTGAGTTTTTCCGGTGCTCCTCCAGCTCCAGGCTCATCTGCTTCATCTTGTTCTCGTGGCTCAGCAGCTGCTCCTCCTGCACCAATCACAGCACGCACAAAAAAACAGCCAATCAGATGCAAGCAGACACAAATAGAATATATAAAAAAAAGACGTGGGAAGAGACTTTTAATGCAGTAGGATAGTGTAGGCTGCAGTGGTAAACTGTATTTTAAATACAATCTATTTCTCTAAGGGGAAATAAAAGCTTTTAGAGCCATCCTGATATTTGTCCATTTGAGTGTGTGTGTGTGTGTGTGTGTGTGTGTGTGTGTGTGTGTGTGTGTGTGTGTGTGTGTGTGTGTGTGTGTGTGTGTGTGTGCGCGTGTGTGTACCTGTTTGAGTCTGGTGGATGAAGAAGGTAGGATGGGCCGGCAGAATTTCTTCATGGAGCCGATGGCGGCGGGGAAGGCGGGAGCGGAGAAGAGCGCCGCCACCAGGTTTATCCTGAAGATCCAAGACATCATCTCCTCCTCACTCCTGAAAGGGAGAAAGACAAGATGAGGGGGTACTGAAGGGGGAGAGCAGGTGAGTGCATAAGAAACTGTCTCATTGATGTTTCTTAGTTTGCCTCGTCAACATAGATTGTTCTGGAAGAAAAGCCTGGCGGAAGAAAAATGACAGAAAATAGACAATTGTTCAAAATGACACAATATTTTCAGTGAAGAAACCTTATAGCTTAATTTGCTTAATATTAACTATTTATGAACATAATCCAGGATATTGGACAGCTTACATCATGATCTTAAAACCAGGCAAAACATTAAAATCATGCAAAAAAATATAAATACAAATAGTAAAATACTGTAGAATTTGTCTTAAACCGCCATTTTGCAGGCTCATTTTTAATATGAAGTGTAATGAAAACATATCAAATATGAATTTACTTAAACTCATTTTTTTGTATAAATATCTTTATGTCATTTAGTTTATTGCACATTCTTTTTTAACACAAATATTTTTATTTTATTCCTCTTTTATTTAGATTTCCTTTTGAGTATTGTGAAGACTGTGATTTGGTGACTCACGAGGCGTGCAGCAGGAAGACTCTCCAGTCGGAGGTTTTGAGCTTCATCACGTTGGCTCTCTTGCTGTAGTCGGTGGCCCGGGTGGCCAAAGCGTGGTGGATCCGCACGGCGTTCTTCAGGTCCACCTCGGAAATGTCTGCGTCAGGCTTATACTCATCCTTTGGTAGAAAACAGAGAAGAAAAACAAGCATAAACAACATTGACGTTAAAAAAGGAGTGAATATAGAACAATTATTTAAAACAAATGTAAAACTATTATAATAGTTCAAAAGCAAGAAAACATTTTGAAAATAAATATATATAAAAAAGGGAGTGCAATAACAATATGGCAATTTACTCTCAAAAATAAAACACTTGCATGATAGCAGAATTACTCAAAAATAAAAAAACATATTTACGAGAATTTCAAATACAAAAAATAAGCTGGACAGATAGAGATGCATACGTTTCAATTATCTGCAATAAAATATATTTGATTATTATTTTCAATTTACTAATTTAAAATATATCATATGTACAGTATATCAGAATTTGAGGTGGACAGATACATACTCTTGATGTGTGCTTTAACATTTTCTAAATTGACTCATTCAATTTCAATCTAAGGAATAAACCTCTGCTCAAAGAACCACACTGCTGGAGACACAAGAAGAATATAACATTTAGTAGCTTGGCATGTAGTCAGTCAAGCCTTCCTACCAGCAGGGGGAGACAAACAGGCAGAAGAGCAGTCATGCCTCATTTCCTCCCTTAATGCTCTATCTGTCTCTGTCTCACTCCCTCTCCAACAAACACACACACACACACACACACACACACACACACACACACACACACACACACACACACACACACACACACACACACACACACACACACACACACACACACACACACACACACACACACAGTGGTGGATGTGTGTTTCTATGGTAACAGGGCAGAGATGCAGTACCTTCTGGAGATACAGGATCATCCCTTTCAGCACCGCATAGAACTTCTTCCAGCCGCGGCGACCCCTCGGGGCTGAGAGGGAGAAAACGAAAACAATTATAACTTTTCTTTGATATTTTCTTTCACAATAACTTATTAGCACGTAAATATGAATGTGTGTGTGTGTGAGAAATCACTCACTGCGTTTGCCGTCCATGTCGGCGTGGCTCTTGCGGGTCAGCACCCCGTGTTTGTAGGTGACGGCGTTAAGCTGAACGGGGATGGCGATGAAAGGATTATGGCCGTCCGTTACCCTGGCAACACGCTTGCTCCCGCCCTCGCAGTGCTCCTCCACCAGCTCAGACAGACTCTTCCTCAGCTCCTCCTCCTCCCTGCACACACACAAATACCCATTCACATAAACCTGAGCAGCACGTATTCAAGTGTACTTTACTTCCTAAAAAACGGGCATACCACGCATGCTTTTCCTTTTGGACACAAAATGCTAAATACTCACACTGCCCACTCCAGCTTCTCATTCTTGATGGAGTTATACAAGATCTGTGTGGGCAAGGCAGGGAAAGAATATATTTTACTTGAGTACAGGAATGTGAAGAAGTGCTTCAGTTCTGAGGCTTGAACTAAAAAAGATCAAGCTTTTGTTGGAGCTGTGTTTTTGTTTTTGAGAAGAAACTGTACCTTTAACAAGTCTTTAGGGTAGTCTTTGCCACTGTTGAGGCCATCTAGATTACTGATAAACTGCGGGCAGGACATCTTCTTCCCGATGTTCTGAGGAGAGGTGAATATCAGACGCAGATACAAGATTAGGATGACATTTCACATATTATTTTGCATGTTTGGTATAAATGGGAACAATACTTAGGTGCCATTTAAGCTGCCAATGTTTGTCATGATTCTTTTTAGGGTGCAAATACTAAATATTTTCAAAAAGTGAATGAAAGTAATGATGTTAAAGGTCTATGGCGTTAAAACAGAATGTTTAGCTCAGCACCATAGAAGTTGGTAAATATATATTTAATTTCCAAAGAAGCTAATGTTTGCGACCCACTTTTATCCGCAGCAACTTGAATGCAGTTTTGCAGCTCACCACTGGGTGGCGGTGTGGTGCTACTGGTACTAGCAGCAGCAGTGCTTTTAGACCTCATGGTGTATCAGCTTTCATTCATTTTCTCTTAATTTAACCTTTAATAATGATCTATCAATAGTAATTAAAAATATAGGGAAGTGATTGCGTATTGAATAAAGCCCGCTATCTAAAGAGATACAGACAGCAGGGAACACAACTGATTTGACTCACTGATGTTGCAACAACAAAAAAATAGGAAAAAAGGATTTTGGCTTTTAATTCACATTTTCCTCTGAGGAGGCCACGTTACAGACAGGCCGGCTCCTTTGCTAGGAAAAACACCAAGGATAGGATGGAACAGGAGACACATTTTATTGTGCTCCATTATTTAAAAATATCTGTCGAAAGAGCAACTGGGTATAGTTTAGAGCCATTCCATTCAAATTCAAAATACATTTGAATAATTATAATTATTAAATAGTTTGAATCAAATCAAATGTTATTCATAGAGCAAATGTGTCTCAGTGGACTTCACAGATCAACATGTGAATGACAATGTAGAAAGATATTTCAAAAAAATTGTTATAAAAGATTTTAATACAGTTACAAAATAACAATTCAAACACAAATGAAATAGAGTAAGATCCAATGGAATAAAATACAAGAAAAAATAAATAAAGTGACTTGACTATTTCTCTAAACATTACCCAAGCAACCGATTATTTGTCTTTGTCACAGCACACCAATGATTAAAATAGTATATCCGTATGTGAGCATCCTCTACTATGAGACACCAATTGAATCATGACTTAAACTCTATTGATAGTATACGAGATGAGACATAGAGTGTTAGTTCTATAAATGTACTTACCACCTGCGGGGGTGGAGAGAAACCAGGGGCCATATTTGGTTAGCAGGGGAAGGATTTGAAAGGGAGGAAAAGGAAATTGAGAAGAGAGAAAGGATATTAGTTAGTGGCGGGGACTGGAGCTGAGCAGGAGGGTTGAGGAAAAAGCTAAACACAGGAGTGGCGATACTGATCGTGTTACGCAAAGCACTCAGTGTAGAAGAGAACAGACTTGGAGGAGAGGAGAGACAGAAACAGGTCAGAAAGTAGACCGCGCTGGAGAGACAGGAAGAGAGGAAAGGGTAGAGAGAAAGACATAGAGAGGAAGACGTCATGCTGATCAAACACGGAGTCTTTATACTTTTGTTTTGCAGGAAGGTCAGAGGAAGGGGAATCCTGTAGAATCAGTAAGATAGAGAAGTGGAGTACATACATGTCCGTGTAGATCGGTGTTGAGTAGCATGAGGGCGCAGGTTAATGTGTGAGCTCCATCTGCAAACAGCACAATACACAAGGTCAGCTAAATGTCATGCTCACACACACACACATCTGCAGAGCTGCGTAAATGCCATGCATGCTAAAATCATTTGTGTCTAATCTGAGTCAGTATTCTAATAATGCAACGAGCAATAACGCTGTAGTGCCAATATGCTGAAGTCAGGAGTTTGTTTAGTTGGGATCGTTATGGAGAGCTGTAATAGTAATGCTAAATCAATGTGTTTCTTATAGTGTGAGACTTTGTACATCTGTTATGACTTTTATTATATAACTTCCCACACAGACATGTTTTTTTAAATAAGTAGAACAAACACTTGGCTATGTGAAAAACATTTGGCACAAACTAAACTTGATATTAGAATATCTTTTTTAATGAAATGTTATAGCATTTAATGCATGAATATATAATAGATAATACATATTTATTGACATGGACAAATGTACATATTTAAAAAATACATATTCTAGTATGTCTCTGTTTTTGTATCTACAGCTTGATCTCTCCTGAAATCAATTTGTTTAACAATGTTTATTTTATGCTAAAATTAAGTTCATTAGCATCTTTTATTAGTTAATTCAGTTGGTTAGCTTACAGTGGTCTTAAAAAAGTGTTTATGGTTATCAAATCAATCAAATCAAGTTTTATTTATATAGCACATTTATAAACGATTTTTGGTCGAGCCAAAGTTAGCCTACAGTAGAGACACTTTACAGCAAATACAACAGCACAGATTGTTCAGAATATCAGTGTGAGAAAACGACACCCTCTGTCGAAGCATACAATATTATTTAGGTAGACGTTGCAAGCGTGTTTAAACATCCAAAAACGGTACACTTTACCATGTTTGCTGTCAAACATTGTATTATACTAATGAGAACTCTCACTCTCTGCTTTGCGCTGGAGGCTACCACTTTTTAGAGGACATAAACGTATGAAATACATGTTTTTGGTGAAGTGAATCATCAATATTGCTCCACATACCATCATCTTCATCATCCCAGTCAGCCTCCTGCTGCCTGTGACCTTCAGAGGAGAGCGTCTGAGGGTTGCAGTTGCAGAAGCGTCTGGAGAAATGCACGAGGATCCGCTCTCTCTCCTGGGTCTCTCCCATCAGGGGGAATGCCTTTAAGAAGTTCCTGTCGCACACAAATGACACCACGAGGTCAACAGGAAGTCACATGTTTCCTAATCACATCATCACTACAGAAATATAGCATTTCCTCACTTCTGCCAGTTACAATCATTTGTGGAGCACAACTGACAGATTGGTTGGAAACACATTAACATTTTACTATAACAAAAACTACATTCAAACCTGCTATTTAAAACTGAGTAATCACGTATCTTTTTATATATATTAATTGATGTACAGCACTTTGGTCAACTCTGTTGTTTTTAAATGTGCTATATAAAAACCTTTGGATTGTATTCTGTAGTATATCATCATTTATAAAGAGTTTTCTAGCCTAAAAGTATGTGTGTCTGTGTTCTGAACCTTTGAAATGATAACTGTATGATCAAATCAACATCATTTCATTTCATGCATGTCTCCATGCTCTAATGTTCAAAAAGCTCTTTATTGTTCTCATACTGCCTGTGCTGCAGCACCTCTTTTCACCCTCTGTCTGAAACCAGAGCCCAGTCTGCTCTGATTGGTTAGCTGGATGGCTCTGTTGTGATTGGTCAACCGCTTAGAGATTATTTGTACAATCATTAATCAGTTCAGTCATTTTTCAAGAATAATTGCCAAATATTTGCCTTCTTACATTTGATGACTAAATGATCAATTCACTGTTAACACATATGACGTTTAGTTACAGCACATTTCAAATAAAGCTGCTCGAAAGAACACTGATGGAAATGATTGTTGTGCAGGCCGGCTACCACAGTTACCTTCATTAAACCATTTGCTGTGTTATATATTATAATGAACTGTCAACAAGAATATTTCATGTTTTATCAAATGTTATTATGGCTGACTTTAGTGTGAAGATCTGATGGGGAAAAGGATAGATCTTATTCTAATCTAAGATCCAAGTGCAAATGAATGCAGGACTTTTATGTAAACTGTTATTTCTAACAGGCATCTGCTAATGTGCCTGAAGAGCCTCTTGAGTGGACAGGCAGCAGTTTGAGACAGGTATGAGAGCTCTGATGAACTCTGCTGCTGTCAGCTGCACTGGCTCACCGTACTCAACACGACAGCTTGATTAGCACGAGGCTGATGCCCTATGAAGGAGAGAGTACACACACGCACATGTATATGGACGTTTACATCACACACTCATCACTTCCTCGTGCTGACTGTGCATTACCTCAGGGCTCGATCCAGGGACAGGCCGGAGAAATCAAAGAAGCTCAGGTACTCCGACGCCACCAACTGGCTGAACTCGTTACTGCGGAGTAAGTAGAGGAGGGAAGGGAGCGTCAGCACATCACAAGTATAAAAGGTTTGCTTAATTCTGCTGTATTAGAGAATAGAGAAACTAGAGCAGATGTGTCTGATTACTTTTTTTTTTTAAAACACACACACAATTTGGATCACATGTCTCTTCCAGTGGTGGAATGTAACTAAGTATATTTACTGAACAAATGAACTTAAGTACTATTTTTAGGGACTTATCATTTACCTTAGTATTTCCATATAATGCTAATGTATACTTTGACTTCACAAGATATCAGAGGGAATATTGTATTTTTTACTTTTTTGACATTGTCCATTTTCTTCAAAAAGCACATATACTTATATATTATATGATATGATGCAGTATTCTACCACCAACTTACCTACTAGTGTACAAAGTACTTCACATACACAAACTACAACATTAAAATACTCTAATATGTATTAATTTGTGATAGAAACAGAATGATATAAGATTTTTACAACAAATAAATAAATACTGAGTATGTTTACTTGAGATGCTTAAAATGTAAGTAGCTAATAATATTGATGTACTTTTATTTAAGTTTAGCTGGGATCAATATGGAAAACATGAATAGAGAATGTTTGTTAGAAATGTTTGCATGCTGGTATTACTTATTATATAACTTCCCCTCCAGACCATTTTTTTAGTGAAGTAAAATTAAATACATTTAAATGTCTTCATTCCTTAGTGATTAAAACTGAATATTATTAGATATGTATATACAAATGTAATACTGATCATTTTTCCTTGAAGTAAACTTTGCTGATATTATTTCCCTTAGGTTTCACTGGGATCAACATGGAGATCTGTAATAGTTACATTTTGAATGCATGATTTTCACCACCACTGTTCATCCAAACACTAATACTGAACATATGCAGCTATGTAAACATGTTTTGCTCTGTTTCTGGTATTTGCCAGTGCACATGTGTTATTGTTTATGAGGAGCGCTCACTTCTTGCCCAGGTGTCTGGCCACGTCGCAGCGTTTGAAGCCCTCGAGGTGGTAGAGGCGCTTGGCGAGCCTCTTGGCGGCCTCACAGTCGGCTCGGCATCCATTGGCCAGTGTGTCGGTGCTGCCGCGCTCCAAACGCTCCAGACTGCCCAGATCGCACTCCTCTGAGTCCGACAGCACGTCTGTGAGGTTGGCATCGCTGCAGGAGAGGACACACAAACACACACACACACACAAGCAGGTGCCCGGGTTAATGAATGAGGCCCATGTCCGTCGTTACACGCCCACTCACTTAAAACAAGAAACTCATTATATCAACATATGTTCGCATATACGCTAAGAAAAGTCGTATGAGGTTTAAGTGTCTTTTACGACACTGACCCAGTTTCCCTGCCACTTAATGTCCTACTTTAGTGCTGCAAATCTAAAGGCTGATTATAATGCGGAAGAAGCTTTCACCTGCCCCAATCTCATCTATAAAGCTCCACTAATCTTAAACTGTTAACCTCTCGCATCATTAGAATTTAAGTGCTGTAATGAGAAAACTAAAACCTCAATGATACTTCTATTTCTATATTTCTAGGCACACGTAGCCTGAAAGTGAGCTTTTCATTCCTAATGTGAACAAATACTGATCTCTGTGGCCTCTCCCATCAACTTGACCTTGAGGAAAAAAACGATCTGAACAAGTAGTGTCCATCTCATGCTCATCGTCTGTCCCAGCTGTGAATGGGTGTATCTGTGGGACTATTAAGTTGGGTGTTCCCTAAAAAAGAATGCACTCAACAACCCCTGCAGGAGTAGTTAAGGCTTCCAAACATTTAGAGTTGCCAAGCTGTTGAAGACACGAGAGTGAACACGCAGCTTGTTTATTGCCAAGTAATGTCTTGGCTGTATGTAAGACATGTTCTTGAACACTATGTACCGTGTTGGGTGTTAAGAGTCGTTTGACATTCTAATATAGCATTGTCTCAAACTGAACTGCGTTGAAGAGTTAAATATAGCCTACTGAATTGTTAGCTATTAGTGACCATTTTGAAACCAGCTTGCTCTCAGGCTCTGTTCAACATCACAAAACGTTCTAACTTACTCTGATCCATGTGTATGTTTTGCCACTGCTGGTGTCTCATTCAAAACAATGACAAAAGAAGGATTTGGCTTGCTAGCGGGATCATGAGAGTTTTATAATTGCAGTCAGCTTCTCCTGGTAAGGACTCCCTCATTGTCCATCATTTCAGTTTTTACAGGAAGCCAGAAAATCATCAGATATCTAATCCTCTCCATAACTACCTGACCAGATGTTAGAAATGTTGAATGGATTAAAGATCTAAATAAGGTATTGGAAAATGTGTCTTAAAACTGGACAAAAACCTAATTACAGCTTCTGATAGACAACCACAAGACATCACGTACAATTAGTTGGAGTGCTAGCAAATAGAAGCGCAAGTGTTACATAGTGATGTCACTATGTTACAGAATCAAACAAAGGAGTCCAATGGAGGCGATTCAGGCGGGGGGGGGGGGGGGGGGGTTGTGTGGGAGAGAAACATTTACATGCACAAAAACCTATACAACACACTACAGGAAAAGAAAACCCCCAAAAGAAAAGTAGGGCCTCTTGAATAAAGAGACACAAAACCATTACAGTAGACTACATAAAACCGACAAATTACCCTGATGAAAACTACAGATCTCTATAGTTTCAAAAATGGTTGGAAAGATATAGGTCAGTAGATACCTCAACAAATATATAACATAGTCTCATATTCAGACATTTAAATGCAGAAATGTTAGATGGTACACGTTCAACATATAGAAATACGGCCATTCCTGCTGACTTCAATGCAGAGTCTTGCTCAGGGACTCAGTTCGATGAACTCACCAGGCCAAGGTATAACTGTTAGTGTCAGAATCAATGCACAGTATTCATTAGTGCCCTACTTATTTATTTATGACTTAGTGAGGTAGTTTGATTAAGATATTGAGTTTGGTCCACTGTTCTGCAGTGCACTGTATACTTTGCTAGACCCAAGAGCCTACCAGTGGGAAGTTATGTAGCCTTTTATAGTACTTTAAACACGCATTGCTGATGGGATAGTTTTTTGATTACAAGTGAAAACAACCCCTACAGGCAAGCAGGACATTTCATATTATCCATGCTGAAAGGAACACACAAACTGCCCTCTATTGTTGTATTTGATAAATCAGCAGGAAACAGTGAATTATGGTGTTTTATTTCTTTGGAAAGACACATTAACCTCCATCAGTCCAAAAGGCATTTCCTCATTTCCTGTCTGCGTGTGCATCTGCGTGGCACCGTCAGCATTGTGGCTAGATGATTCAGACGTTTCTTTGCATAATCAGATCAGCCCAATTGCATTACGCTCACAAATGCAATACATTACGCGCTGTTGTTAGGGGATTTGCTGGTTACCGTGGATACAGCGGAAGCCAAGTGTCCTGTGCTAGGACACAGCAGTTTTAACGGGTACAAAGGGCCATCAGGAAGAAAAAAAAGACTGACAAATAAGCACTAACAACAAACAGCGTCAGGAGTCAGTCTTTCTGTCTTCACATGTTGAAAGGCTGACTGCACACTATAGACCAAAGCCGACATCCCTGATTTCCCTGCTCCAGGCAAGGTCACACTGCCTGTCTTCCCTGATTCATTAGGCCCTCAGCATCACTCTTCATCTGGCCCCTGACCTTAGACACATTTGCCTTGGGAGAAGCTACAAGGAGCTATAGCCTCCCCATCCCCGCAACAACACAGCTACCAGGGTCCCGGGAACACATCAACGAGTCACACAAACTGCTTTCGACCTTATCGTGGCAGAGCATCACTGCCAAGAATGACAATAACATTGCAGATACAGTCGGTGAAAGCAGTTTGGTTTGCAGGGTGCCCGTGCTCATCCTTAGGGACAGGGCGGGGAGTTTGTATATCCGGAAAGGAGGAGAACCGACAAGAAGCCAGTTGATGGATTTAAATGAAATGATTGTGTACCGCGTTAAATGAATGAAAACCATGATCAGTTATTTACGTCAACAACATTTCTTCCATGACTTAGACAATGACGAGAGCGCATCGAACGAAAATAATCACTTTCTGTGATTATTTCAATAGAAAGATATTCTGAAATGTAGTTTTAAATTAAAACTTTATCAAATATATTTTGTTTTCATTGAAAGAAAAGAGCAGATGACATGGTTTATTTTTTCTTAATGCAGCATTTTCATTTCCTGTGCGACATGTTAATTACTTTAGGTTCAATTGAATAACAACAGGGCGCAGGAGAAAGAAACAAGCTGATATTTAGGCTAGTCTGGATCCACCAAAACATTCAATATAATCGGATGAATACAACATTTTGAAATGTCAACAGCTTTTTAAAATAAAACTAGACTGAAATATTCAAGCTTTTCTTAAAATATGATAGTAAAAATGAATAAATAACAGGGACATTTGTCACAATTTTAAGTCACAATAAATAGAAATGGCTGACAAAATGAACACCATCCCTTTACGACTCCCTCTGTATGTATTCTGGACATGTCCAACAGGGATAGACCCAGATTCTACTCAATGGACAAGATATTTCACCTGACCTGGGAAAGTCAGAAAGCAGGAACCCCTTGGGACCGAGAAAAGTCGTTGAAAATTGAAAAATTGTGTGGATGCAAATACATACATATTTCACAAAGACATAAACACACATAGATATGGACTCGCATGAAAAAAAAAGAGCCAGTGGCAAACCATCAAAACAATATCTCGGCCGGTGTTTGCAGTGAAATTGCTTTCGGTTGTCTGACCATATTAATTCACCACTCATAAATCATTCAAAGCATCGTATCAGTCATGGGGATAAAATGATGCTAGGCTCCACCGATTGACTGCTCTGCTGTCTGGCAATAATAGAACCAACACACACACACACAAACACACACACACACAAAATAACAGAGAAAGACAGAGACACAATATGAAATGTCAGATATCTAGGCCTTTATGCCAAGACACTCTGCGTCACAGAGGGCCAAGTGGCACACAGTCAACCTGTTTGTCTATCTAAAGGCACACAAGTCTGTATCCCCAGGCCACACATATTCATCCACTGTGACCGCCACTCAGTCTGCTAGTGTGTCAGAGATAGAGAGCATGATGGAGCATGCCAGTGACTCACATGCTAATCTCTTTGGCTCTGCAACTCCCGAACCCACACCTACAAGGTGTGTCTGCGTGTGAGATGTGTGTGTGTGTTGGGAGGGTCCGAGTGGCATCTTCCATCAGGGTGAATATTATGGGATTAACTGGATTATGAAATTCTGTTATTTCACCGGCTTTTCTTTCCTTTTCATTTATATCATTGGCTAACTGCGGTAGACATGTTATAGGAACACACACACACGAGAGTGTGTTAGACAGGAAACCTACTGGGGTTAGATACAATCTCTGCAATATTGGACTCTTGAATGTCAAAGAAGCCAGGACAAACAAAACAACTAAACAATAAGTGGCCACCATGTATCCAAGTTACTTCTACACTTTGTTTGTTACACTATTATTGACATTATTGAACCCAAGGCCATGACATGCAGGTAAAAAGTCACTCATATTGATTTTTTTTTAAATGCTGGGCACAGTTCAGAGTACAAGTCAGGCATGAAACTAACAGTTTTAAGCAATTAGGCAGCCTTCAAACATGCTAAACAATAATCCTTCAATATAACTGTAGCTGCCCAACATTTCATCAGCATCCATCTCCACAATCGGTTCATTATCACAAAGTGTACAGTACTGGTTCCAGTAGCTCAGGATTTGTCATGGTTTTCTCCTTTATGTATTGATTGTTTACATAACATATTTGATGTTTGGACTGTTGGTGGGATATTAGCAATTATAACCTTGCCTTAAGCTTTGGGATCTTGACATTTTGATTTACCTTTGATTCATTGATTCATCATAAAAGCTACTGATTTGTTGGTCTTGAAAATAATACAGTTGCAGCACTATCATTCATATACAATTGTAACTTTATCAATCTCATATATTTTTGCCTTACTATTTTAAATGACAAATTCTGAACAAGATACAATGTAAATGTATGGTAAATAAAATGGTCTCTAAATCCTATTGGTTAGTATTATGCACTTTAAGTCCCCCAAGGAATACCACATGACATTTTTGTTACGTTGAAGTCACTTTACATTTGATTGTAGTTTCATATACAAGTCCCTTCAGAAATATTAAAGAAGTGCTCCAGTGATATTTTGGTAAAGTTACAGTGCAGCCTCCTCACTATTTCCATTTTGCCACGCAGCATAATGTCAATGTTCCCACCCATTTGGACGTGAATTCTTAGAACAATTCCCTATCTATAGAAATATTTAACTTACAGCATTTGGAGCAAAAAGTCGAAGTGATCATCATATTCCTCTTTCCACATCGTCTCTGTGAGATTTGTAAATCAGCGGTTAAAGGCGCGCTGAGGTCCGCCAGCCTCATCATCCAGTAGCCGGTCAAATCCGCATCGGCAACAGTTTGTTGTTTCACTTTAAGTCAGACTCTTCAAAGCGGAAGTCAGGTCATAGATAATGACAGCCTGTTCGCGTGGTAAATTAGACAGTGGCGTTATTCCGCCATAGTGTCAACAGACTGGGAATGTGTTTAGAGTTTTTTCCTTGAAGTTTGTTGGCTGATTTAACGCTCCACAGAGGAGAGGATGTTGGGGGCGGGGCCAGCGACTACACGGACTTTTCCTGATGAATTGCTGTTCCTAGTGGTGGCTTTACAATGGCCCTGTGTGTCCCAGCCAGCTCCACTTCCTCTGCATTTAAGTGAAAGGCTGTGAGCCAGCAGGTCAGTTCAATATCAGCGAGACGTTCTGTATCTGGACTCCATTGAGCTGCTTTCCAGCATGGAGTCATTTAATGTGGTTATTTCTGTACATCCCCCCAGTGCATTGCTTCAATACGGCTCAGCAACCACTGATGCAAGACAGAGTACAACCACCTCAAAAGGGATACCCTAGAGCAGAAAAGTGTTTAACTCAGCTCAACATTGAACGGACTCAAAAGCACTTCATGTTTTTATATTTGAAATGGAGATCCCAATAGAGTGGTGGAGAAATGTGTCCTAATCCCAGAAATGGGTAAGCATGTTGGCCTTTCTGGGCTCCCTTGTCACAAAGTCAATTGTTTTTCTAAGTTATTTGTGGTTATATTCCTGAAATAAGGTTTAATACAAGCTTAAAAGATTTTCCATTTTTAATAACAACATAAAATATGTCAGTGTGAAGCTTTTACCTGTCTTAGAAATAGCAGTTGCGAACAAGTCGCTCATGAGACTACTAAATGTCTTCACGCTAAACATTAGCCGCCTCTAGTTTAGCGGTGACATCATTCGACCATTCTATATTAGTTTCTGGCATTGCTTCATTTATTGACGTCTGGCAATTGTATTTACGCTTCAACTATTATTAAGTTGTGTTAATATATAGAGATTATCCTGCTGAGCAAACCTCAGATCTTATGTTTTAATCCAATGGAGAAATCCCTTTGCTTTCAGTTGAAGGAGCCCTTGCAATGCTAACTTCCAGGTCGGCCTACAAAAATACCTCATCACTGCACAACTCTATTTGTGTCTCAGCTAAAATGCATGCTGTGCATCATTGTATTAATGTAAAGACAAATAATTATAATAATCCCCACACTCTATGTGATGGTAACACACACAAACACACATGTAAACATATTTTTATAAGACACACTGACACATCCCTGCGTGCAACCTCGCTATCTAAATCCCAGCTTCCTCTTTCTCATCTGGTGGAAAAAACTATAGGAAAATCAGATGATAGTCGTGCAGCTGTAGGGCAAGAGTAAAACATTTGGGGCTTGAGATTGAAGATTATAATAGAGATAAAACCCTGGAGGATGTTCAATTGGTAAATTGGGCAAGGCGAGCACTCTACGAGATCAACAGCACTTGCGTTTCTCTGCGCATTATTATGTACAGACAACGACAAAGACTGCATTTCCCGGATCAAAATAATAACACTGGAGTTCAGTCAGCTCTTGGACCTGAATACCTTTTTAATCCAAGTGGACTCTATTGAGTATTGTGCACATTAGGGTTTTATGAGAACTATCCATAGCTCATGAGAACTACCATGAGCTATCGATAACCTTTGACATTTACACACCGTTACTTTTTCACTCACAGCAAAATTCACAAACCTGTTACAGACCTGATGTGATGTTCACATGACAGCTAGCACATGGGGGAAAGTGTTGCAGTGTTTTTAACAAAAAGCCAGAGCAGGATACATGAGATACAAGTGCTCCTCAATAACATACAGTATGTGAAAAGGAGTCCTTTCATACACCATGTTCACACGTTTAATGTGTCTTCTTGGGTGATAGGATTGCAAGTGGACAGGGCTAAATACAAGTGTTAATGCCCATAAGACACATTATGATGCGATAACTCAAACCACTTCAGCTGGTCTGCGACGCATTTCACCTCATATGTTTTGTAATGTGAATCGCCTAAAGTGGCTTTGTTCACAACATTTGACATTTTCAAAAAGCACATAGAGATATTGGTGAGCCAACAAACATATTGCCTTGAATATGTCAATGAATGGACCCAATCTGTTTTGTTCTGATTTCTTCTTCTTTTAATTTCCAGCAGACTAGGCACAGGAAGTTCATTATTGTCTAACCGCGGTTAAAACAGAAAGGTAATGGTCATGAGCCGAATTCAAATGCCAAGAATGAACTGACGTACTGAGAGTTGTCCACTTGTAAGCAATCTGCCAAAAAGCATGGTAATGTCTAAAGTAAACAGGGCCATCACGCCAAAGATAGTCAAAAAGAACTTCAGGTTGGGTTTCCATCCAGTCTACAAGGGTTTGTTGGATTGGAAAAGGACCACGTCTCAGGGGAGTCTCGTGGGGGGTACAACTCTCATTCCAGAGGAGCCTTCCGGTCATTAGCTGGAGCAAGAGCTGAGTTCGTATTCTGGGCAGGAAGTCAAACATGTTTTCAGTGGGTGTTGTTGGGCTCCTCCAAGTTTGTCCCTTGTCTGGAAACTATTCGTGATTTTAAAGGATAGGGTATCAAGGTGCAGCCAGAGTGTCCAGATTGGGGACATCAGAATTGCTTCTCTGCTTTTTGCAGACGATGTGGTTGTGTTGGCGTCACCAGACTGTGACTTCCAGCAGGCACTCGGGCGGTTTGCAGTGGAGTGTAAAGCGGTCAGGATGAGAGTCAGAACAGTGGACTGCACCCTCTGGGTAGGGAGTGAGCGGCTGGGTTAAGTGAAAGAGTTCAATTACCTTGGGGCCTGGGAACCCCTGAGGATCCCACAGGAGGAGCTAGAAAAACGAGATGTCTGGACTTCTTGCTGCTGTCCCAACAAACTGGTACCGGATAAGCGTCACAAATGGATGGATGGATACATGTGTATTTGTAATATCTAGAGCCAAGCATCAACCACTATTGATGTTTAAAGCAACAACAAACTTTAAAATATAGTATATTATACTACTTAGTTAGTACTTAGAAATGGCTCTTCAAATGTCTAACTTTCAATTCAAATAAATCCCTGATTAATTGAGGAGATATTTATTCATGGCAATACAATATACACACATTCATTTATGTTGGAGTTGCCATAACCTTAAAACACTTATTGTAAACAAGGTGTCAAGATGTTAAAAACCAGGACACAAATATTACCATATGGAATTGTATAAATAAATATATTTGAGACTAATATACCTCAGTATAGACTGATCCAAAATAAATACTCATATAACATTTTATTTTAAGTGTGCCTTTCTCATATCCAAAATGATTCATATTACTTAATTTGTTTTATAACAACAATAAAGACAATTAAGTCAACCCAGATTACAGTATCTAATGAAATATAATTAGTTACTGGGCAAAATATTGGTACTGAGACAAAACACACAAAACCCCAATGTGGAGGCAGGCAATGGACAATGGTGACCTCTTTCGGCTCGGTGAGACTTATTGTGTTCAGGTGTGGGATGTGTTTGGTGAAACACTGATCATCTTACAACAACCAGAGGATATCTTCTGCTCTAAATTAGCCACAAATTCAAAGAGGAGAAGAACTGAAAAAGCCAAAAAAAGCCACTAATATTTGAGAGTCAGGCTCTATTTCCACTCAACTCAAACAGGAAGTGTTGACAGACACCTCAAAGGAGAGAAGGCTGCGGTGAGAAGAACCTCATTCAACCAAAACATTGGTACGGTTAGACCGAGGGATGTGTCATAAAACATAGAGTTGGGCTATAAATAGACAGGGATAAATCCGTCAGTGCTGAAATGATTCAGTTAGTGTGTGTGTGTGTGCCTGTGGTGAGATGATGAAAGGGAGAATTTGGATGTATTACTGCTTGTGTTGCAAAAGTGCGTATGTCTATGTGTGCTACTACTGTGTGTGTCCATATCACTGCCTGAGGCAGGAGAGGATAATCTGCAGGATGTTTCAGCGGCGCTATAGAACCACGCGTAGGGTTTTTATGCCAAGATGACATCCTGAATGATGTGTGTGTGCAAGTGAGAGACAGACAAAAGAGAAACATTCAAAATGTGAAATATAGATATGAAAGCTCCTATATCTTTGTCACTGAGTGGGCATTAGGAAGTACGAGCATTATGCACATGTTTGTTTACGCATGCATGCTCCTGGCCCCGTGTGTCTTTTATGTGTGTGTCTGCACTCCACAGTGTTGTATATGAAAGAGATTAGTCCACACGGCAGAGCTGCTTCTCTGATATGGAAACAACTGAGCCTGGCTTTTATCTGCTCTGCTTGGGCTTAGATCTACCGGGCTCGCAAGCTAGGGGGAGGAACACACACTCACAGCATGTTCGCTCAAACTGGTACACATGCATGCTAATGTTCGGCCAGAGATAGAGCACGCATCTACAAGAGTAAAAAGTATGCATACATTAACGTACTACACGCTTCTCGTGCCATGACTTCTCAATATCAGTTTGTTGTTAGATGTGACTCTGTATATAACGATATAAGTGGCCTATCCGTGTCTGTCTCCTTTCTGTGTAGCATTTCTGTGTGTGTGTGTGTGTGTGTGTGTGTGTGTGTGTGTGTGTGTGTGTGTGTGTGTGTGTGTGTGTGTGTGTGTGTGTGTGTGTGTGTGTGTGTGTGTGTGTGTGTGTGTGTGTGTGTGTGTGTGTCTGAATGCTACACTACAGGTTGCATTAAGCTTAATTCAACTAGTTGGCTCCACTGTGCAGATCTATCAGTAGTAAGCTGCTTGAGAGATGGATAGAAAACGTGTATTTCATGGCGGTTCGAATGCATTTTTTGTAGATAAAGGTTAAGCTTTTACCTCATAGATTCACACAGGGCATACACTGTAAAGTAACAGGTTGGTGAATGTATAATATAAGTGAGTGACAGTCTGGCAAATCACCTTATGAACTAACAGGCAAGCAAACTGTCTGAGACAAAACAATATCCCTGACTGCTTGAAAGAAAGCCTTCACGTCTTATTTCCATGTGTTGGATGGCTTGTCTACAACATCTGCAATGCTCGACAGTGCTTCCTGTATCCCCGTGGCAAGCTGCCGACTTGACTTCCTCCATCCACTGATGTCAGAATAATCAGCAGTAGCAGGGAGAGGATCTACAGGGAGAGTTTGGCTGAGGTGAGATTAGGTTTCTTCTCTCTCCGCCCGGGGCGTCATCAAAGCCCTGTCTGTTATGCACGCTGAGTCTGTAACGTTGTCGAAAGCATTGCTGCCAGGCTTGAAAGAAACGATTTGAATGTTTTGGTTTGATGAGAATCTGTGAGTCTTTTCATTGTTGCACTAGATAATGCCAACTGTTCTTACAGTTAAAAAGAGTTACGGTAAATAGTTTTAACAGTGTTTGAAGACATCATATTTCAGTTGCATTCATGAGGCATGCACAGCTGATGTATGACTCACTCTCAGAGTTTCTGCAGCGTTTTGAGACACATATGGTGATCCAACTGCTGCACGCTACATGCCAATGATTTCCCGAGAAGACAAACTGCTTTCTGTCTCGTCCACAGTTTAGTCATTTACATACTTTCCAACTCTGGGAATGGGAATGTCGGTATTTTGGTCCAGACAGAAATAGCTCAGGTACCATTGGATGAATTGCTATGGAAACTCGTACAGATATCATAATGCCAAAATAATTAACCCTAATGCTGTTGTAACTTGTGTTTACAGCCTATTAGCTAATGTTAGCATGCTGATATGCTCAACTTTAATGTTGTTGTTTTTTTACTAAAAACCAATATTTTCTGTCTTCTTTTTATGTACTGTTTTTAAACACTGCATGTTTTTCTTAAATTATTTATAAATAATGTTTTTACATTTATTACTTATTTAATGGTATTTTGTTACCAATTCATTTCTGACTTTATTTCCAATATTTGACTACTTTTATCATCCTAATGTGCTTTTTATTTGCTATAAAGCTGCAATATAAAAATAAAGGTTCATTGATTGATTGAACTATGATAGCAGTCATGTTTACACTTGTCTCTGCATAAAGTGTTGTGTGTCATCATGAGTTTCTTTACTTTATAAAAGCCCTGTTAAAAGAAAATAAGAATGCAACAAAATTGTTTAGTAAAAAAGATCTAGCCCTTTGATTCATTACTTTACTTTTTTTTAAATTAATTTTATGCTCTAATGCCTTTTTTGTGTTTTTGAAATTGTGTTTTGTAAGTGTTATTTTCCAACAAAAAAAAAAACGTATAGTTGCGTAATATCAGCATGTTAGCATTGGAATTGTGAGCATTGGTAGCATGCAGACATTAGATTAGATGTACACTGAGTTGTTTTCTTATTTCTATATTCTCTGTAGCAAAATATTCAGAGTAGTTTAGAGTATCTGGATGATGGGGAAAGCCATTTTGTATCCATCGCTTTGCAGCTGTTCCGTCCTGCAGTGAAAAAGACTAGTTGTCCATGACGCCTGAAGTGCCAAAAATGTAACTGAGCCAATTATGTCAACCAAAGAGAATGGACACAGGGAAAGAGAGGAGAAGAGAGCAATGAGAGATAAGACGCAGCAGCAGGAGAGCACTGTAGAGGAAATGGAAGAGGAGGTGATGCAAAGAAGAAAGGAAGAGGACAGTGGGAGGGGGGGGGGGGTACAGGAGATGAGATGAAGTGAGATAAGACGGATAAAGTGGGGAAATGAATACAGAGGCAGCAGGTGAGATGGAGCACAGAGAGATGGAGTGACAGAGTGAAGGAGGAAGAAGCAGAAATCAAATACATTTAGAAATGGATGTGGAAACGTATGAAGCACGCTTATAGATGCAGTCATAATGGTTTTTGCTTTAACACACATCCATTTGACAGACAGTATGATCAAATGCTTTTAAGACGTGCATTTTATAATAACCTGTCTGTCTATTCACTGTGAGCTGTCCTCTTATGAGCCCATCCAGAAAATAAACCTCCACTGGTGCTGCGGCTTTATCATTAGCATTTATAGCCAAGCTACTTTCAGGTACTTCAATACAAATTGGACTGAAGAGCAATCTTTTCAAAATCATGCGTGCCCCCTTTGGGAATATTTAAACCAAACAAACTTTGACTGAGCTTCAACTGTTCAATGGCTTTTACCTCCATTGACTTGCATTGAATTGCTAATGCTTGTTTGATTTTAACAACAGAAAAAGTACTGTTGAAAACCCACTTTTAGTTCACGATGAATTGGATACTGGGAGTGTGTTTAAACCCTAAGATATCCCTTTAAGACTGACTAGCAGATGTATCCACTCGAGATTTAAGTGCTCAAATGACTGGCTAGCATAGAGCAATAATCACTCGCTTAACACACACACACATTCACTGTGAGACCCTGCTGCGCAGAGGAAAGCTGAAGACGATGATGTCATGACATAAACAATAGCTCATTCAGTTTGGCGCTGGTGGTCAGGAAGTAAGACCGTGCTTATAGGACAACATCTGTAGACGGAGGGAGAGGGAAGAGTATGAGAAGGAGGGCCGACATTTTAAATCCTCGGTTCATCGGATAGTTGGTACTGAGATGTGGAAGCAGCAGGGGGGCCTGGGGAGGAAATCCCAGCAGCTACCTGAGAGGATCTGTCTGAAACCAGAGCCCAGTCAGCTGGCCGGCTCTCTTGTGATTGATCAACCGCTTAAAGATGTCCCGCCCCTTAGCCTATCACCTACAGTGTGTTGGAGCACTAGCCACTAAAAGCGAGAGTTTTACATAGTGAAGTCACTGTGTTGCAGAAGTAAACAGACCTCAAAATTGCTCTCAAGTGGTGAAAGAAGTACTTAGATCTTTTAGTTAAGTAAAAATACCACAGTGTAGAAATACTCTGTTACAAGTAGAAGTAGTGCATTACAAATCTTAATTAAGTAAAAGTACAAATGTATTTTGTATTTCTCCTTCAATGGCTTATAATTAGTGATCCATTCATCGTTTTAATTTTGCAGTTAGTAAAGATGGAGCTTACTTGAATTGCTCTATGTGCTGTTGGGTATCCAAATTCATAATAGTACATCAGAATCTAGATGTATAATTGTATAACTGATATTAACCTGCAAAGTAACCTGTAACTAATATCGTCAAATACATGTAGTAAGTAAGAATGTACTTCTTACTTACTACATGTATTTGACGATATTAGTTACAGGTTACTGTAAGAGAAGTATGAAGTAGCACTAAATCAAAATACTCAAGTACAAGTACATTTACTTAGTTGCTTTGCACCGCTGCTTAAGTAAAGTACTCTATTTGGACTTCATTTCATACTACCAATGTCTATTTGGCACTCCAGGAGTTGAGTAGCAGGACCTGCAGGCGGAGAACCAGCCACAGCGATTGTATGAAGCCAGACAGACAGACCTAGAGCCAGAGTTCAGGTTACATGGCGTTTCCCATATGGTTCCTGTTACCACCTCCCCCTTCAGTGGCTCTTCCTAAACCTTCCTAAGTGCTATTAAGGTAATTAAATGAAAGAAAGTACCGGCAGCTGTTGCTGTATTCTCCACAATTCCTCTGGGTCTATGCAAATGATAGACAAAGTGGAGGAGATAGATATCAAAGCATTATAATCTCAGCATTGTTTATTATCAGCTGGCTATCTGAGACGAAAAGAAGCGTACTCCTGCTGTTCAGCTCACCTAAGTGATGTATTATACTGACAGGCACCCTGTGTCTTATTTCCATACTGCTGTATACATTTCAAGTGTTAATCTCTAATATGAACCCACCACAGCAGTCCTGCAAATGCCGTTTCCTCTCAAGGAAGGTCTTTTGTCATGCATACATCTTGTGTAATTTGGCAGCACCGAGGTTATCTCTCCCTACTGTGCAAGTATGCTCAAGGCAAAAGGGTTAAAGGAATCAAATAGAGCTGCAGCAATGTGCAGGAAGGCCTCGTGAATTTTGCTGTCTGGATCGCTCTCAGTCAATACCAACAGGGGAAGGAGCGGTTTTATAACAAAGGCAGCAACCCTGCTTAAACAGTGACTGCATGAACATGTAAAAGCTCTCCTCCTGCATCTTTGAATTTTCTGCAATACTGTCTTTTGTTTGCATGTTGCTGTTTAAGTTACGTTCACGCTAAAGTGCACAAAGCTATCCAACCATGACAGCTTCCCTTGTCTCCTTTTCCAAATATATTGAGGATTCTTCAACTGAGTAACATGAGCCTAGCATTTGATGTTGTTTGGTTGGGTAGACTGGTATGTGTTTGCCTGCCAACTGAGTTTACACGCATAGACAAACGACTTCCTTTTGAACCAGCGGACCACCCCATTCACCCCCAACCAACCTCCCCCTCTCTGAAGGGCCCACAGCTGGGTCCCACCATGCTCACGCCACCTGCTGGTTCACAGCATATCGCACCAATATTCAAGTCAGCACAACAGCATCTATGAGTGCCTTCACTGCCTGGTTGCAGCAGGACACATGTATGCATGCAAAAGGTTAAATAACTAAGTTTGTTTTTGTGTATCATAGCTGATGATATTGTCATGATCTTAGTTTTTGTTCCCTGTTTAATTTTAAGTCCTTAGAGGCTTCTCAATACTCAAATGTCCCCTCCTCGACTCCCCTCCTCGGTTCCCCTCCTCGAGACTTAGACCCGCCCACAGGATATGCGAGCGGAGGACCGAGGAGGGGAACCGAGGAGAGAGGAGGGGAAGCAGCAGACGTTTAAAGAAATGAGAACTCCTCTCCTCTGAGCGGTCATTTTAAAGAGACGTCCGTTCATTATTACGTGGCAACAGCTGCATCAGCTGTCCAGTGTTTTGTCATAGCGCTGTATCTCTGTGAGATCAGCTGAACATTGTTCCCCCACATATTTACTTTGAATTCATTGAGAGTGCGGTATAATGAGACAATAACAGGCTACAGATGACACACACACACACATATATTTATATATATACAATTTAAAGTATGAGAGCACTCTCATAATAACGTAACACAATCAGAGACTGGATATATCCCCCCCCTCTCTCTGGTCGCTGAAATGGGGAATTGAAATTACGGGCCAAAAGTTGTATTTACAAGTAGGCCTATTAAAAGTAAGCAGAGGACACCAAACCAACTGAGACCCGTCTGTCCGCCGCATTTATGCACTGTACAACACACACCTACACACTGTACAACACACACCTACACACTGTACAACACACACCTACACACTGTACAACACACACCTACACACTGTACAACACACACCTACACACTGTACAACACACACCTACACACTGTACCACACACACCTACACACTGTACAACACACACCTACACACTGTACAACACACACCTACACACTGTACCACACACACCTACACACTGTACAACACACACCTACACACTGTACAACACACACCTACACACTGTACAACACACACCTACACACTGTACAACACACACCTACACACTGTACAACACACACCTACAGCTCCTAAAGCATAAGCCGTTGTGTATTTTATTATGTGAAGCACTAAATGGTCTTAGAACAATATCGACTCTTTGTTTGTAGATATCTACTAAACTAAAGCAAATAAAGAGAGTAGGCCTGTTATACTGAGTGATATATAGTATACACACTGCTCTGCTTTCTGCACAGACCTCACAGCTGTTCTCTCTGGAAACATCGCGACGCGATGAAAGCAGTTTCTAAATTAATATCCAGGGGATGCATGCAGAGCTGTCATTGGCTGAGATAAGTCCAGCCGTGCGTCACGCCTCCACCGTTCCCGGAAATGCATCCGTGGAGGAGCCGTGGAGGAACCATCAGTGTATCCTCGGTTAGAGCTCATCCAGAGAGCCTCCTCGACGCTCGATCCTCGGTCCTCGGTGTGCATTTAGAGAAATGAGACGTCCTTCAAAATGGCGCGCTGAAATACATTTCCGGGTCACTACCGGAGGACCGAGGACCAAGGAGTCGAGGAGGGGAAATTTCATATTTCAAAAAGCACTCTTTATCCAAGGCTGTGTATAAGCCAAGTTTCTTCAACATTAACACTTTGATTATGGTGGAAAAGTTACCATGCCATTTTGAAATATGCAGTTCAATTCTCATTTATGATGAACAGAAAGTGTGTTATTTAACTGTTATGCCAGTTGAAGCTAATCCTAAACCTTAGGGTCTGGGCAACGCATTAGAAATGAAAAAAATCACACCCGCCATCCTTAACAAATCTGTAATCATGATACAGTATATGTCTAAAAATGCACGCAAACATTTCAGTTGCAACAAGCTCTAATAGGGGAAATGGCATTTTGCATGTTGTTTGAATTATATTTAAAGCCACTATTTGTTGAGTTTGAAGTTCGATAGCACGAGAAATACCATATAGAAAATAGTACATGGATTAGTGGATACTCTGAGAGACCAGGTTTTGATTTCTGGAAAGAGACATTGGTGTTAAATGTTTTAAATGTATCTTTTGTCCCTTTGAGCACCACAAGCTGAGTGCCATCTAGCTCCAGTATATCAGAGAGAAGGCGGACATCTCCACGGCTGATATCTCAAACACTCACAAGTATATGCATTTTAGATTTTTAATTGAACTCTCCCTTTAAGGGTGCTTTAAAATATATATTATACACATTAATAACTTGGCATAAAGACTAAAATAACCTTAATCCTGCCACCTTACCTGACAGAGTTGATCATGGCTCCACATCCTCTCTGGGAGTCAGAGTGGTATCCATTAGGGATGGTCCAGCGTCCGGACTGACTCAGCACAAACTCTGACCTGCTCCCAGGTATGGTGGTCCTCAGGGGGCTCCCTCCCACTCCAGCCCCAGCTCCAGGGAAGGCGTTCTCCCCCTCGCCCGGGGAGTCCAGCCCGGCCTCGGCCCCCTCCTGCTCCTGGACGGTCTCCAGCTCCAGCTCCAGGGGTTCGGGCCCCTGTAACAGCGACCTCTGTTGGATGAGCGGCGTCAGTGGCGCCTCGAAGCTGACGCAGCTGTCCGTCTCGTCCGTAAGCGACAGCACGTCCAGAGAGTCCAGGCTGCTGTAGCAGGTCCCGCCCCTCAGCAGGGCCGACTCCACGATGCGCTCGAAGGTGGAGCTGAATCCGTCTTTGTTGTCAACCCTCCCCTTCTCTTCCTCCTCCTCCTCTAACTCCTCATCTTCCTCTTCATCCTGAGCGTCCACCTGCTCGACGATGTGCTCAAACACTGAGCTGAAACTGTCCTGGTTTCCCTCTCTCTGGACCTCCTCCTCCTCCTCCTCCTCTTCCTCCTACCTCTGTGTCGGCCTGTTCTACAGTCGTCTCAAAGTTAGAGCTAAAAGTGTCCAAGTGAGTCCCCCCTTCCTCTCCTCCCTCCTCCTCTTCCTCTCCCGCTTCATCGTCTTCTTCATTACCACCTATGCCATTTGCGAGTCTGTTGAGAAAAGAAAGTAAGGAGATGATCTTTAGCATATGACTAAAGCATTTCTTTGTTGAGTGGCACACAGGAAGGGTTTTATTCATTCATATTCATAGCTGAAATCATTCTTCATTCAGTTCACACAATGGGAAGATATTTCAGCATGAATGGCCTCACTGACAATTGAAGCTAGATGAAAGATTCAAAAGCACTTTCCAATATGCTTCTTTGTGAAAAGCTGGTCTGTCAAACCTCTGCTGTTTCATTCCTTGTATTTAAGAGAAGAGTTCTCTGTGTTTGCATACGAGTGAAACATCTTCATTTACTAACGTAATAACTGTTCTTTTGTAATGTATCTGTTTTGTTTGTTGGTTGAATGACATTTGAAAGCAATCTGAATCACTGGGCAAACACACATATCGTTTTTCACTTTCATGAATGTAACATTACAAGATTAGAAGCGTATGGCCTTGGTCCGCACTTTCTAATGGCCCTGTAGTTCATATGTACTTCGTTCTAACAAAGCGCTCACTAATGAATAGACATGTCTACATGTGCCACACTTTGAACTGTTCACTGACCCTTCCCTACCTGTGTTGGTTAAAGGTTTCTTTACTGTGTCCTCCAGCTCTTTGCCATTAGACCATCTCTCTCTGTTTGTTTGCTCTCCGCTCATTTCATTGAGGCTTTTTGCCAGTTCATTCTGTAAAATGCTAATGAAGTTTACGATATAACAGATTTAATCACTGACAAAAAACGATTTACCATTAAAAGCATAACAAAGTTGCACTCTATTCTGCTAAATCACACATACACAGACTCTGTCCAACCACAAACCAAAGTGTTTGAGGATATTAAAGCTGTGTGCGTTTCTGTTGTGTTTCTTAGCTAATGAGCAGTTCATGTGATTTTCTCTTTGTACAGATTCTCATGTGAACAGAAAGAAAATCACACTTTGACCCCTAGAGGTCACAGATGTAGTCACAAGGTTTCCATAAATGATGATGAAGTGAACTCACCCCCCAGCTTGTTGAGGGGGGGTCTCCTCCTCCTCCTCCTCTGTAGACGGTTGCATCTCTTCCTTCCCCTCCTCGTCTTCTTTCATCTCCTCCTCCTCATGTGTTTCCTCCTCCCTCGTTGAGCTCACCTCCACATTTACATACCCTTCTGCTCTCGTCCCTTCCCTCTCTTCCTCCCCCCCTCCATCTGTTTGTTGATCTACCCTCTCCTCTTTTAACTTACCCTCTGCTACTTCATCCAATACTTCTTCCCTCCCTTGTACATCCCCATGTGTCTCCCCCTCTCCCTCTCTGATCTCTTCTCCTCTCCCCTCCTCTATCTCGTCCTTCTCTGCCACCCTCAGCGTGTCCTGGGTCTCTATGGGGGGGTCGCTGGTGGCTGTATCGGGCTCCACTGGGCTCTCTGGTGGGGTGGGAGAGGGCAGAGCCTGCCCCTCCTGGGTCATGTTGCTCTTCACTGAGGGGGGGGGGGGGGGGCTATCCACCCCGGCTAGAGATGAGGACCAGAGCTTTAAATCAGCAACCAGGGAGGATCCTCTGCAGGGAAAATAAACAGAGAGAGGAAAGGAAATGAGGACGGTGACAATTAGGAGGTGGAGAAGCAACTGAAATACATTGAATTGCATACAGCTTTTCTACAAAGCGAACTACAATAAGTGCAATAAACCATAAAGCCTCGCAACACGAAACCTCAATTGAAGGTTTGGTGTCGTCCAAACAGGTGTTATCAGCCTACTGTAATTTCATTGTTTTTGTTTGCTGAATAACACAGGGGTCACCTTCCATATAAGAACAGCTGCTGTGTATTTGTGTATGTTAGAGACAGAGAGAGAGAGAAATGCATGTGTCTGGCACACTTTGTCCTCTGCACCACATGATCCAGAAACAGCTCTGAAAGGAGGGCAGGGAAAGGTAGAAAATGTCGAATGAAGAGAAATGCAGACCGACATGCAGGCAGAGAGAGAGAGATTAGTTTAATACAGCTCCACTGAATCCTGTCAAAATGATCCCGCCAGCTCATCTGCACGCGCTGTCTATGTGGAGATTTCCCAGCTGAATAACTAACTATCTGTTTCCATCCCTGCTGTGACTGTGCTTTGTGAAAATGCATAATAGTAACCTGAGATTTAAAAATGTATTCTCATATTTTCATTCTCAACTTCAGTCTACTGTTACTCTGAGCAGCAGGTCTGTCCTCACCAAGGCTCAAGGGCAAATGCTAATGAGCAGCTCTTAATTAGGGTTCTGCAGAGAGCGGGACATGTTTGAATTAAGGCAGGCTGATATATTATTATTTAATGAACATTTCAATTCTTTTTCTGGAGTTCTACAAAAATTGTATTAATCCTTTTTTTAAAGTACTATCTGATGAATTGTGTGAAGAATGATATTAGTGCTGGAATGATTATCTTATGAATCAACTGAAAGAATATTCATAGCTTGATAAGTATTCGTCATCATTTGAATCAAGATCTCCAAGGTCAGGAATAGCTTTGTATCTGGATAAACAGTCCTGCTGTTCTGAGCAAACTTGATCTGCTGATAATATGAAAACAATGAGAATATTTTTGCCAAATTTGAAATAGCTATTGGAAAGTTTCTTATTTGATATGACGTACATTTGTCGATTTACATGAGATCATGCTTCAAATATAATCATTCAAACAAAGACGATTATTTTCTAAATCAATAAATGACAAACAATCTTTGGGAATAGAAGAAATGTGAGGTCTTGCGATACATATCTCATTTGTCCTAACTTACTTCTATGTGATTTGATGGTTCAATGTCAGAGTCAGGATGCAATGTTTCCCTTAGAGAAAGAAAACATCACAGTCATTCTGCAATAATCCAACATTATGGTACATAAAGTGTATATTGGCCTCCAACAAGTTCTCCAACTCATACGACCAAATAGGTCGATTGTTTAAGCACCTTAGATTAAGACCCATAGCCAGGGCTGCACATAACTGGTGCGCATGCGCACCTCCGCCAAAAAAAGAGCACCGGGTCATTTGAAAAAAGGCGCATTTGCGTACCAACATTGAGAGAGGGAGAAGAGAGAGAAGATAGAAGAGAAAAGAGAGGAGAGAGAGAAAGACATTTGCGAGTTGCATATAAACTCAGGGCCGGCCCGTAGCACTGGCGTTATAGATGTTCGCCTAGGGCGCCAGATCTGTGGAGGCGCTGCGCTGACAGTTCTGAAAGGGAAAAAAACATTTTTGACCGTTGGGGCTCATCCTAATTTTCGGTCTTGATTTAACAACATTCATAATTAAGTAAATGTAACACCCTTTTCACCCCGGTTACACGTTTCATTTGCCCTGTACGATGGCCGCTGTAAGTGATGAAAATGGGGGATGTTGGCTTATCTGGCACCCACAGCTCACAGACAAAATGCGAGGGAGAGAGGGAGGGTGCACTGGTTCCGGCGCAGTTGTTATTAGAATCTGGTGCTAGCTGCTCTAACGGATATAAGAAGAAGATGTTTCTACAATGATGTGGAGGGAGAGTCCTCTCCAGTCAGACTGAGAGGCTGATAACTACAGCTCAGTGAGGTAAAGGAGTGTTTAGATAGTTCACTTTAGTCTAAGTTATCTCAGTGGGTCTCAAACGTTTTGATCACAATTTATGTAAACACATATTTCTAAGGCACTCCTTTATAATTATTGGGATAAACAGGTTTGAAACCATTCCAATGCATACTATAGGACAGTAACCAAAAATATCCTTTAAAACTGGAGAGATACAAAAATGCATAAATAAATAAATGTTAAGGTAAAATAAGATATGAACAACAAAAATAAAATAAGTTACATTCATTTGTTATTGGCTATGGTAGGTTATTGGTTATGTTCACATACTTATTTGATTACATCCACTTGTCTAAGATGACAACAGAGACTTTCGACCCAAAACCAGCTGTTGACTTGTGGATGCAAGCAGCTAATCGCAGACTCAACCAGAGAGAAAGAAGTAGGCCTACATCATCAGCTACCATATCTGACAGAGAGGAAGACAGTGAGGAGAACAGTCAGGAGGGTAGTGATGACAGCTTGTAGGATTACTGGTCGTGCTAATGTTGTCTTGTGTTCACCTCTGCATGTGTGTTCTGTGTTCACCTCTGCATGTGTGTTCAGCGCGTGTGTCTGGCAAATAAAGACCCCCTCAAAAGTTACGGTTTATTTCATTTTAAGGATGAGCACCAAGCAACATCTCCAGGTGCTCCTTTGAGAACCAGGGCAAAAAAGTTATGTGCACCTCTGCCCATAGCCACGTTTTAAAGTGTAGCAACTCTAGTGGTCGTGTAAGAAACAACATGCTCCCGTTTATTCACAAATAACCCTCTCTGTAAAATCCTAAATTGTAGGATAGTTTGGCCATTATAACGCTTTTTGATTAGATTTCTAGCGAGAAGTGTATATTTTACTTTTAGAATCCACGTCCAGTCGATATGTAGGATATATAGTTTGATAGATCTTACGAAGATGATTTGAAGTATGCGGCAGCCTCCATGTAAAGTTACGGGTTGAAAACAGTATTTCCGGTCTCGACGTTTTCAAAATAAAACCAATGATCAAATGAACATTTAATATTCATTACTAAAGGTACAGCCGAATCATCACAGCGCACAACACCTATTACCGCCGCAGATGGACCAAAAAAGGGAGCGTTAGAAAAAAAAGGGGGCGGGTCCGCTCAGTGAAACGATAACAACGGAACATGGAGGAACGGAAGTCTGCGTTTAAATCGTGTGTGTGTGTGTGTGTGTGTGTGTGGTGTGTGTGTGTGTGTGTGTGTGTGTGTGTGTGTGTGTGTGTGTGTGTGTGTGTGTGTGTGGAGGTGTGTGTGTGTGTGTGTGTGGAGGTGTGTGTGTGTGGTTAAAACACATCAGCCTGCGGTCGCTCTTAGCCTTTCTAATGATTCTGAAGCCGGTAAACACAGTGAAGGCACTGCGCGCTCCTCTTCTGATGCTGAGTTAACCCTCCCGCTGCCTCCTGGTGCTGCAGAGATTTCATGAAGTGAAGGAGGTTTTCCTTCTATAAAACAGCTGTGGGCAGCAGTAGCGTGGCGTGGGGAAAAAATTAGGGGAAGCCAATAATACGTCCTTTCTTTTGGGTCGGGGGTGTGGTGGTCAATGTAATAACGTAACCAGATGAGTGATTACAGCACCCGGTATAATGTTACACACATTTGTATCAGATGCAGGACTTACACACGCCTGTTATCTAACCGACATGTCCGCACGCACTCTCCAGCCCAAACTCTAATAAGCATTCATTCACAAACTAAATCAGGAGACCTTTAACGTTTTAAAGCTCCAGTTTGGGCATCGGCCTGTCATCAGATTGTATTTGTTGTTGCTGCTGTAGCGGAAGTTTAGTACAATTATTTTTGAGGAAATACTCCAAATCTTCACCCTCCATAATTGCACTTGCTTCAGTTGCTTGCTACTTTCTAACGGCGGTGAGAGTGGTGCAGTGACACTATCTATCTTCTATCGATTCGATTTATGATTCGAAAATTATAAAAGTAGGGTAGACATGTGGATATTATCCGACTGAACACAACGTGCATTTATCTAACAGGTTCGTTTTCCACTGACCTTATTTCGAGCTATTTTCCTAAATCCTATGGAGAAATCCCATGTCGAGGGAACCCGAGCGTAGCTTACTTCCGGGTTTTAGGACGCGTCACTGCACCACTAAATTGATGCGATTTGATTGGATTGTGAGGCAAGGGAAGCCGACCGCCTCTTGCTTCCCTTGGCATGGCCCTGACTAATCACAGGTTGGCAGGGGCATCACGTGAGCCTCATCTGATTGGTCAATCTCTCAATTTGTTTTCACCAAGGGAAGCCAATTTCGGCTGGCCTCCTCTCGCAACAGTGAGTGCAATCTACTGTTTCACCATAACATCTAGAGGGGCGCTGTTTCACTCTTTGTAAAATACTCAATGAGAATGGGGGAGAGACGGGCCGGCAGCAACACACAACAAAGAATTTCCGAAACTAAACGAAGTGTTTTTATTTATTTATTAAAATTATAACTACACTCCGAAAAAACAGGGGAAGCCTGGCTTCCCTTGGCCTCCAGGAGAAAACGCCACTGGTGGGCAGCAGATACTGTGAGTGTCACAGACATGAATACATAGATCAAGGCAGACTGGTGCACACACTCTCCTGTTTTGCCAATCCGGTGGTTAAACAAATATAGCTCTAAATCCCTGGCCGAAATGTCCTTAAAATGAAGTCCGAGTTCGACATTTTAATTAATTAATTAATTAATTAATTGCCTTTCCAACTCCATGCAGTTGACTGTTACAGGTCTAGGTTCATGGTACAATGCATAAGCTTCAAATCGAGAGACTGAAACTGTATTTTCCTTTACCGTTCTGTTTTAATTTCACAATAAAGTTAATAGTCATATTATGTTTGATATTATTATGTTTTATTAACTACACCACTGTTTTTTTTAAACCCGCGCCACCTAGTGGTTAAAGCACGTTATTTAATTTTGTTGTTGAATAAGTTTTATTTGATGAAAACATTTAAATATTAAGAGTAGCCTACATACAAAATTGAAAATATCAAGAAGATACTGTAGTGATCTCTACAATAAAACAGTTTAATGCAGGACGTCCAAAGATATTAACAGGAGGATGTGCAAAACAGACAAACTAATAAGGCTTTATTTAAACATTAAAGATTACTTTAAGTTAAGGTCTTCTTTTGAATAAGAAAACAACGTTGGGGTTATCCACAGATAAATATGAAGTCTGACAAAGTACTTAACGTCCAATATATTGCATAGTTTATTTTGGCACTTGACAATCACCTTCCCTGAATTTGACTCAGGTGTAACTAAAGTCTGATTTAAGGGTCGTTTATATTTCACATCATTAATCAGAATCTGCAAAGTAACTCAAATAAATGTAGTGCAGTAAAAATACCAGGTTAACCTCTGAATTGTAGTGGAGTAGAACAAAGTAGTATGCTGCTGTAACAAAAACATTTCCCAACTTGGGATCAATAAAGTATATCTTATCTTATCTTAAGATGATCGATGGCTACTGCCATATTTGCAAAATGTGCCTCTGAACCTTGACAAGTGCATGTTTCAGGCTTATCAATGAACAACAGGAGGGGTCACAGATATAAGACCAGCTGTTAAACAAAGCTCTTCTGACCTTAGGTGTCATGTGGATATATTATTTCACCCATTTATTAATTATATGTTTTAAATTTGATAACACTGTGTTTCGTATCCCCTAAACCTCCAGGGTGTACACAGTTTAATACTGGCAACTTCTAATTGTGGGAAATACGAAAACGTCTTATAAAGAGACGTGCCATATAATATTGCGAAACACACAATAGCCAGCATGTGTAGTTCTGGGGGGGGGGGCTGGAGCCGGGGGCTGGACCCGTCCAATTCCAGTTTTGGAAAGTCTGCCGTGGTTCCATTCCATTTCAAAGAGCTGTTGACGCTCAGCGTAACCTTGTCGCACTGCCACTCCAACATCCAATCACAGGGCTTGATGACTAATCAAGGGGTTTGTAAAGCAAGGCGGATGTTGTAGTCCCAAACGATAGCTGGGGATTCTGGGTAGTGTAGTGTCTTCGGAAACTGTAGTGTCTAAACTCCTAAACAACTATTTGTTTCTCTGAATCGAAGGTTAAAAACACAAAAGCATTGTACACCATTTAAAACAATCACTATTGTGTAATTAACAAGGATAAACTGATGTTCTTTAGTGGATGAGTAATGCAGATATCACTGTGTGTAATCATTTGACAGTGAGGGGAATATATCCGGTTGTATTATGAAAACTTCGAGACCGGAAATACTGTTTTCACCCACGCTAACTTTACATGGAAGCTGCCGCATATGCACGTTATACTGGCGAGACCTAAAATCATCTTCGTAATATCTATCAAACTATAGATCCTACACATCCACTGGACGTGGATTCTAAAAGTACAATATACACTTCTCGCTAGAAATCTAATCAAAAAGCATTTTAATGGCCAAACTATTCTACAATTTAGGATTTTCCAGAGAGGGTTATTTGTGAATAAACAGGAGCATGTTGTTTCTTACACGACCACTTGAGGTGCTACACTTTAAAACGTGGCTATGGGTCGTAATCTAAGGTGCTTAAACAATCGACCTATTTGGTCGTTTTTTGTAAGAGGACAGCCTGAGAAAATCCCACCCTGAAGTTAAAATTGTTTAAACATGTTTTTGGTTTACATGGTTAAAGGTTGAGGTCTACTAGAATAGATTTACATTGTGCAATTTTCCAAACTCACATTGGTTTCTCATACAGCATCTCTGTATAGTGTGTGTATTCACTCTCTGTCCTAAACGGCTTTTAGCCCCTGTGAGCCCAGTGTGCTCTAATTGGTCGGGACGTTGCAAGGCTCGTTGCTGTGAGCTGCTGTGAGGAGCGGACAGGTTTCCGGGTCGGCGATACAGCGAGAACAAGTTAATCTCATCCTGAGCACACACAAACACTCACAGCCGAAGTAAAAACAATAAGTGTGGCTTGATATTGAGTAAGAAAAAGGTTTATAACGCTGTGAGAATGGGTCAGCATTTCTCCGCGATCCCAACTCGTCTATTACAAGCGTTCAGGGAGCTCTATGCAAGTCAATGGGGACTCCCTGTTAGTTAGCCAAGGGATCCTGGTGTGTGAGGTGCTCCGGGGATTGGTCCAATCCGGTCATTTGTTGTTGATTTGGGTGTTCACACGTCACAGAACCCAGGAAGTAAACAAGGGAAAAAGATAAATCTCCAACGAGGCGTTCTGGGGCAGCACAGACAGGTATTTTCTGCGTTTGAGTTTTACTCGCTACAGGGTGTACTTTGAGGGTTTGTGACTCTGCAGACTGTTTACATGCAGAACAAGCTACATACTGTAACACACAAGGGGACGGGTAATAACCGGAAAAGCATGACATGGGACTTTTAAGGTTAAACTTAAGAGATTTACTGTATACATGTTGCACTATGAATTACTAAATCAGCCTACTATCACCTAAAGAACATATCTAGGATTAAAAGACTAATGTCACAGCAGGATTTGGAAAAACTTGTCCATGCTTTTATCTTCAGTAGACTCGACTACTGCAATGGTGTCTTCACAGGTCTCACTAAAAAATCTATTAGGAAGCTGCAGCTGATTCAGAACGCCGCTGCTCGAGTCCTCACTAACACTAAGAAAGTGGATCACATCACTCCTGTTCTGAAGTCTTTACAGTGGCTTCCTGTGTGTCAAAGAATAGATTTCAAAATACTGCTGCTGGTTTATAAAGCACTGAATGGTTTAGGCCCAAAATACATTTCTGACCTCCTGCTAAATGATGAACCATCCAGATCTCTCAGGTCTTCAGGGACTGGTCAGCTTTCTGTCCCCAGAGTCAGAACTAAACATGGTAAAGCAGCGTTCAGTTATTATGCTCCAAATATCTGGAACAAACTCCCAGAAACCTGCAGGTCCACTGCAACTCTGACTACTTTTAAATCCAGACTAAAGACTTTTCTTTTTGTCGCTGCTTTTAATTTAAACTGAGCCGTTGTGTTCATCAGTAACGTGGAACTTATGCGTGAACTATTCATATCTTAAACTGCACTGTAACTTTTTATTCATGTACTTTTTATTCATGTATTTTTCCTTTTAATGTTTCTTTTATTATCTTTTTTTTAAATGCCTTTGTCTGAATGTCTTTCATTTTTGTAAAGCACCTTGAATTGCCTTGTGTTGAAAGGTGCTATAAATAAACTTGCCTTGCCTATGACATCAAATACGTGAAAAATACCCAGCATGTGCATTTCCGATTTAAAAAAAGAAAATGATGTGTTTTATATCTTAATTGCATTGTTGAGGAACCTGACGTTTTTCATTCTTTACACACTACAACGTATGATATGACAATAAACCTTTGAATCTTTGAATCTACAACAACAACAACAGTGGTTGTTAACAAGTGACTTAATGAAACTAGTAAACGCCATTAGCTGCCTTTAGCTAGGGATGTAATTGGTTTATAGCCTCAACTTAGATTTGTACTTCTGCCGATTGTATTTACGCTTCAAGGATCATAAAAGTGATGTAAATATGTGGCGGTTAACTTGCTGAACAAAATGTGATAAGTATCAACAACTTCCGTTGCTTTTAGTCCAAAAATACATCATCACGGCACCACTCTCTATCACGAATCATATCCCAATTCACACTAAAGTCCCAAATGTCACAAGTTGTTTTCCTTCCAATTCATTTAGCCCTATTACACTCATTTTGATATGGCGTTTGTCATGCTGTAATGCATTCAGCAAAAAGGGGCGAGGCACATTTTAGGAATCTCAGTCCTGCATGGAGTGGATGGGATATGGTTGCAGAGTGCGGCCTGATACAGAAAGTCCTCAGCCTCATTTGATCCTGTTTTGCTGAATCATCCCTAGCAGAGGACTCACAGCGACACTGCAGTACAACAAAGCTTTGCTGATGGCATGCAGATACACGTAAGGACCTAGTAAGACTACATTGATCATACTGAATCCTAATGAACTCTAACAGTTTGGGCATTCCTACTTAGTTATGACCAAACTGTGTATACAATCATGAAAGAGATGAGAGACTTGTGACTGTGATTTTAGCCAAATGTGCATCTAGGATGTTGCAAGTTCTCTGGCTCCGCCCCTGAGCATGAGGACAACACAGGCGTATACTAAATGTTTCATCACAGCTCCAGAAAGATGATGCAAATGACGTGGAACCAAGAATGTCAGGCAAATTGCATCCTCATTTCAAGTGTGTCTCCTCATTACAGTAGACCTTGCCTTTTGTTAGAAGTGAATGTTGGCACCCCTAATGTAATTGAGCTCTCAGTCTCAATCCCTTTTGGCTAATGTTATTGTTGTATCCCTAGAAGCCAAATTAGCCAACAAATGGTTTGACTTTACGTCAGCCTCCTTGTCACATTGCAGATCAATTCATACAAACGGTGTTTTGTCACTCTGAGATGAGTCAAAAAGTGTTTGAATAATGGTGTAACAACAGCAAATATGCAGGGGTGTCTTTGCTAATCCTTGTCACTCACTACTTTTATAAACATGATGATCTCAAAGGACAATCTGAGTTTCTCCCCCCTGCCTGAAAAGCCTCCCTTGGACTCCTTTGTTTACTTCTGTTACATAATTACATCACTATGTAACACTTATATTGGCTAGCACTCCAAAACAGTGGTAGTCTATGGGGCGGGACTCGCTAAGCGGTTGACCAATCACAACAGAGCTAGCAGGCTAACCAATCAGAGCAGACTGGGCTCTGGTTTCAGACAGAGGGTGAAAAGAGGTGTTGCAGCACAGGCAGTATGAGACAAAATAAAGCATGGAGACATGTCCCAGTAGAGACACTACTAATATGATCCATGAGCATACGGTGTCCTCTTTAAGTCATTCAAATGAGTTGCAGATTTACCAGCTGTGATGAACACATACAGTGGTGTTATTTATATGATATCCTTTTACACACTATCTTTACATTTTGATGTCAATATGTGTGTCCTTTTATCTTGAATGCAATACTTCTACTTGTAACACAGTATTTCTACAATTGAGTATTGGTAAATGTCTAAGTACTTCTTCTACCGCTGCCTTTAGTCACCAGGCAGTTTCAATAATATGACTCGTATAAATCAGCAGGAACATCAATCGCATGCCACCTCACAGTCTGGACAGCAAATGATATATTAACCATATGACTAACATCGCACTCAGCTCAGAAACTAGCACTAATTCTCAAATATGTTCATGACTAATTCATTCATGGTTCAGCGGGTGCTTATCAGTGATTAGTATGAGCTCAGATTATCCTAAACTCAGGTAGTGAATATGTGGAAATGTTCCATCCGACTGTATTGGAGCTCATATTCGTGCACATGTTCTGGGCATATGCAAAGAAGCACAATTTGCATCCATTTATGCGATTACTAAAAGATGCATTTGCACATATTAACACACAGTCGAATGCACACACACACACCAAACAGTGACACATCTCCATAAATGGAAACAGTTATGAAACCAGACATGCAAAGTGGGAATTCTCTCACCCTGTCTCTCTCTCTCTGTGTCTCTATGTGCTGTTTTTCTCCCACTCTCTCCTCTTCATCTGTTCTACATTACGTTTTCTGCTGTCTCACAGTCTAATTCCACTCTCTCTTTTTCTGTCTCAGCCTCTCATTTCGCAGTAATTGAGGTAAATGGGTCTTAGCCAGCAGAAGGAAAAAAAGACTGTGGAAGCGACTCCCAGAAAATGTGCTCAGACACCCAGCATAGATGGAGAAAAACAGCCAATGATAAAGAAAGGATGTGGGGGGGGGGCTCTTGGACTATGTGTCAGTCTTTGTGTCTCTATGTGTACAACGGACGAGACTTATTGCATTCCACTTCTGTCAGCAGAACACTGGGGCCCTTAAACCTTATCAATTTCCTTTCATTGCGATCGGCCCATCTGTCAATCATGTGCACAACACACAGACACACATCTGACACACACATGTCCATCCAGGTTTATAAGCCGCCAATCCAGTGAGGATGATGTTGGATAAAAGGCCAAGTCGCCATTAAATAGCTCTTCTCTGCCTCCTGTGCCTTTTATATAACTCTCTATCTCTCGGCCTGTCTCACTCAGACGAGCGCACACACTCTCTGACACACACAAAAACATCAAAATGCGTGCACATAGATACACATTATAATTGATTGATCCTGAAACACAGAGCTGCAGTCCACTGGGACCCTCTGGCGATAAGCCTGACTGGTCTGTATGGGCAGAGAGAAGCCAAAGAAACAATATTGAGATAATCAGAATAGAGGCTTTTAAAATAAAGAAACACTTCTGAGAGGGAGCAGGTCCTCTAAGAACTAAATCCAGCTGCTACATTGCATCATAACGTTCCAAATGATACATCTTCAAAAGTGTAGCTTGTCCCCTTTGCGTCAAAGCTGGTTCAAATCCAGCGTTTGGTCCTTTTACACGTGTCATCCAAGCCCCCAGGAAGTGCGCTGGGCAATAAAGCACATTTCCGCAGTGGACAAACTGTGATTATCAGGATTATTTGGCTCAAAAATACTTTTTCCATTAAATTATCTGTAAATCTGTAAATTAGCGTATACATTTTATTGAGATAAATCAACGTTTTGATGGTCCTGATTTAAATCATTAGGCCTTTAAGGTTGTACAATGCCCTAAAAGCTCAATCCAGAGTTATTTTCGCTCCATTCATTTGACTGAGCCGAGAGCAGGATTGGATTGGATGCTGTTTCCAGTTCTCTTTATTCATCCATGCGTCATCCTCTCTATCTCCAACCTCCAACCTTCATATCTATGTAATGCAACAAAGGCTAAACTGCCCAAAAATAATTCCTTATTTTTGAGCAGTTTCATATACTTTCTGCGATTGGCTGAGTCATTTGTTGATTGTTTTTTTGGTGCAAACGCAAAA